>NC_061118.1:128907645-129006995 GCF_002878395.1 Capsicum annuum
GAAAATCCCAGCCCAAAATTCCCAAATAATTTTCTAGGTAATAAAATCCATTAAATAAATTTTCATCAAAATATCTCTACGTAAATCCGTATGATAAATTACCTGGGGATTTTTCTATGAATTTAAAAAATATATATATTCGTTCATATATCTGCGGATTTACCTAGAGATAAAATACCCACCGATACATTTCTCCAGGTAATGTCGTAAGTAATAATTTCGCATGTAAATCCCCAAGAATAAATCTCCAGTGAAATTCGCAGCACAAAATCCCCAAATATTTTTTCAGGTAATAAAATTCATTACATAATTTTTCACCAAAATATCTCTACGTAAATTTGTAGGATAAATTATCTGGAGATTTTTCTATGGATTTAAAAAATATATATATTTTTCCATATACCTACGGATTTACCTAGAGATAAAATACCCGCCGATATATTTCTCCAGGTAATATCGCAAGCACGAAATTGCGCAATATGGCACCAAATTTACCTGCAAAATTTGTTGCAAATATATAGTTCACAGGTAATATATTTTAATATCGACGAATTTAGTATTTTCATAGGTAAATCCGCATGTATTTCCTGCGATATTATTCTCTAGGTAAAATCCCCATGTAATTTACAGTTTTCTAGTAGTGTTTTATCAACAATTGGACATTCAGTAGTTGGATGTCCAAGATTGCCACAAATATAGCACAAGTCATTAGTGACAGTGTGACTTTTGTAAAATCCTAATCCAGCCTTTTAACTATGATTCCTTTTACCCAATTGATGAACAATTCTTGAGGAGTTTGTCCATCTATTGGCCCTTTCAAGATCAAGTTTCAGCTTAGAGATTTCTGGGCTTAATGTATCTACCTTTTTTTTATTATTATTACATTCTTGTCTGACCTTGGTCAACTCAAGCTCAAATTTTTTTTGTTCATCACTTTCCACCTTTTTACCCTTTTCAAAAAAAGTCAGTTTTAAGATCTCAGATTGTAGATTCAAATTTGAAGAATTAAGTTGACTAACTTGTTCCTTGAAAGTGTTGTTTTCCTTTTCAACAGTGTTTTTGCAAGTTTCCAGATCAATAAGGTCAAACTTGAGACTTACAAGACTATTGAATAATTCATCTCTATCAGAAGTTAATTCTTGGAAGTCATCTATTAAAGCATTCATCAGAGAAACAAGCTTTTCTTTAGAAAATAAATGTAGATTCTTTTTAAGTTTAGGAACACTTGCTTCAGCTGTGTTATCTTCATCTTCCATGTTTGAATCTCCAATTGCCATGAGAATAGTTTCATCTACCTCTTTCTCATCTGATTCTTTCGAGTCAAATCCCCACGTAGACACCATAGCATATTTTTCCTTCTCCCCTTTCTTATCCTTTTCTTTTAATTCTTTCTCAGTTCTTTCTTTTCTTCATTCAATTTCCCAAATTAGACAATCTCTGATTTGATAATAATTTTTACCACACTTATAACACCCAGTGGGATTGTCATTGGAACGCCTTTTGCTACCTGTTTCATTTTTCTTTTTGAAAACTTTACTAAAATTTTTTGTTATAAATGCCACCTATTTTTTAGTCAATTAAACATCTCCATCACTGTCTGAAGCCTTTAAGGCCAAGGTTTTCTTAGGACCTGCCATATCCTTTTTGGCTTCATCAATCTGCATCTCATAAGTCTTCAGATTACCCACTAATTCATCCAAAGTCATACTAGCTAGATCCTTTGCCTCATTAATTGTTGTAACCTTGATATCCCGTTTAGACTTAGGCAAGACCCTCAACACTTTCTCAACTTGTTCCTCAGTAGTAATGACTTTTCCCAAAGAAGTTAATTCATTGGTCAAAACAGTGAGACTTGACATCATCTAATGAAGAGATTCATTATCGTTCATATTAAAAGCCTCATATTCAGTAAAGTGGAGAGCAATTCTAAATTTTCTCATTTGAGTCGTGTCCTCACGTGCATTAACTAAGGCATCCAAAATTTAGATGTTCTTTGCACTTGAATTTTTCCTTAGTGCAACCAAATCATCAATAGTAAATTCACTTCTCACTTTCTTGACTTGTTCTTCATTTTCTAGATTCATTTGGATAGTTGGACCATCAGTAATTCTGTCCTAAAATTCACAGTCTTCTTCTTGAATAAACATTTCTATCCTAGCTATCCACCAAGTGAAATGAGATTCGTCAAAAAGTAGTGGCCTAGTAGTGGTTTGACCTTCAATATGATCAGTAGGTGGTGTAAAATTCATCATAGTGATCTACTCTTAGGTGTTAATTTGATTTAAGAGATCTGGCTCTGATACCACTTGTTAGAGTACATGCCCTACTGATTACCTTATTTTAGCCTAACAGTTGCCTATTAATGGAACAGGTTAACTAACGTGTTCCTATCTGGATAAAACTGTAAGTAAATCATACTGATGTTTACATGAAAAACACCCGGCCCAAAGAGGTGTAAAAAACCAAGACCTATACCTCAACAACATTTAACCCCAAATCCACTAAACAACTAAGCCTCAACAATCAACAAATTACAAGACTCTTGTAAACTAGGAGATAAACTCTAACTCCTAATTCTAAAAAACACAAACCTTCTCAAGGTGTGTGTTCCCAAGTATTCGAGTTCCCAACTTAAAGACAATAATCCTACCTCAGTTTATACTCTACTGAGACTAGAATTGAACTGACAATACAACTCAAAACCAATCCTAATATATAAAGTCTAAGACTCCTTAAATCCAAGTACTAGGAATAGGTTCAATGATGATATCTTCAAGATGGGGAACTGCTCAGATAATTTGTCGATCTGTTGGTTTCTTTGTAAGCGCATGAGTAACTAAGTGAGTCACTCCCTCGATATAAAAACATGTAACGTCCCAAATCTGGTACCCGAAATACTACACAATGCTCATGATCCCGAAGGACCACAAGCTAACCCATGACTGATATCTGTACCTGTATACTGCATAAAATACTTTATAATGCAGAAACATGAACGGTAAGGCCATAAGGTTTAATACTGAAGATGATCTGAATGATATAACATCTATGTGGGGTAATGCAATACCCAAAACAAAACTGAACATACTGAAGTCTGAAACATGATAGTCTAGAAAGCCTCTAACTGACTGAACTATCGGAGTAAGGAGTTGATGGGACATGTCCCCAACTAACTCCAACTAATAAACTAATTAATGAGATAATAGGGAAATAATTATGTCCTCGAAAGATGAGGACTCACTTCTAACTCTATCTGCTGATATCTAGAATCTACTGTTGCTCTGAAGCCATGTCTCTGAACCTATGGTATAAGACACCATAGTGCACATGCGTCAGTACTTTGAATATACTGGTATGCATATAAGGTAGGCTAAATGTATGGGGTTCATATGTATGAACAATAATAATAACTGACTAATTATTATGAGCGTGATAATACATGCATGAGACATAACAATTGACACTAAGACTGTGATAACATGATTACTGAATCTAAATATAACTGATAACATGAGTGACTGTATATGATAGTCCTAAATCTGATAGGACTATCTGAGTTCCGTACTGTATCTGAGTTGACTATATCTGACAGTCCTGAAATCTGAAGAACTATCTGAATTCTATTACTGAGACTGATTGACTATGTCTGACAGTCCTGATTTTGTAACATAAAACTGTGGGAAGTAGTTATCTCACCGACATACCCCTGATATGCCATGATGGCTGAGTTGGGGTCCAATCTGTAACCCCAATTAGAAGGATGTCAATGTCGTGCCACCGGTAAGGACAAGCTGTGGGTGACCCTTATCTAATAGTGTCCCCTGTACGAGAACGGTGAGGCCCTTATCTGACAGTGCTTATCCACCTTATCAACCCTCATCGACAGTGTTGATGTCTCAACCTATGCTGGCTATATAGTTCTGGAATGCAAGGATGATTGTTAAGGATCACACCCTCATCTGATAGTGTGTGTCCAATCTTTGGGTTCACTCGGTGCTAATTTCTACTCTCATTTTAATGGAAACTGAATATGATTTACTGAACTGAACATGAGCTGAATTTCTGAATTCCATTGATTGACGGAATACTATTGATATCTGACAACTGACTGAGGTCATGAGATCATGGAGATTTCCTGAGTCATAAGACTGTCTGAAGTCTAAGGATCATAGCTTGACTGAGAGTATCATAAAAACATGACATGGCTCTAAGCACACAGCTAATATTTTGGGTACGAGTACCCCTAGGACTCGATGGAAGGAAATTGACCAAGCATTACTTACTTGAACATATGACTAACATCATAATCCATAATACATTTATAGAAGCATTTCACCAAAACATGTGATAGCATAACTTATACATACATGGGGATTTCATGATATCATACTAGTTGGGAATTGTTCCTTCATCTAGGCATTTAATCAAACACATGGCAGGCATAGCACATATAGACAATATTATACAACAATCATTCATCATGATTTATCTCTAATTTCATCATCCTAGGGTCTATTCATAGGTTCACGTGAATATACATCTATATAAATCAATTCCACATAAAATTGATCACCCAACATGAATTTGAATTCAATTGATCATTATCAAAATAAACAAAACAAACCCAACATGAAATTCAAAAAAGAAATCCATAAACTTAAACTTAGAAAGAAGATTCTTGGGCTTCATGGATGAAAGGAGTCCATGAATGAACACTATGCATACCTTAGTTCATGATTTTGTAAAGATTGACGGAGAAAATTTCTTGGAATTGGATCTTCTATGAAAACCCTAGCTTGTTCTTGAGAGTTTTTTGAGAGAAGAGAGTGTATTTTGGGTGAAAAGTAGCTGAATTACGTGTTAAAGGGCTTAAATAGGGGTGGGAAGTTGACCCTTTTAACCCTGGACGCGTCATTTAGTTTCAGTAAAATTTTCCCGAACTGAACCCTTGGTGTAACGCGGTACTTACTACAATTTGAAAATTGGGAAACTGAGGGATGGCGCGATATGGAGCCATCGCATTGCCCCTGCCTTTGTGACCTGGAACTTTGGCGCGCCGTGGAGGAAATCGCGCTAAGACACTGGAAAAGGACAATTATGAATTTGGGCCCTGGCGTGATGCGCCATAATCGCGGACCCCTACTCAAATTTTCCAAATTCCATTTCCTCTTGTGGCGCGGTGCGCCACTGACTAATATGGCACTATTTTATGATGGGAACTTGAAATAGTCGTAACTTCTGACCTGGTTATAGAATTTGGGCGAATCTTATATCGATGGAAAGCTTATTGAATTTTCCACATGACAAAAACTGAAAATCTTGAAAATTTCTCATAGAATAACCATCATTCAATTTAAAAGCTAATACTAGACATTCTTGAGATGAAATTAGCTAGGAAAAGTATGGGGTATTACAATATCTCCCCCTTGAGATCATTTGTCCTCGAGTGAGACTGACTGAGAGGGGAGAAAAGACAACTGACGTACATGCTGAACATGAATAACTGGAATATGATCTCATGACTGACATGACTAACAAGTTGAACATATAATACTAAACATGCATATCTCATGCATGTGTAACTGATTCATGAATGCATGACTGAGTGTTCTGAAGAACTAAGTTTCTCACAATGAGAATGCATGTCTGATACATAATTACATAACTAAACTGATACATGCGTGCATAACTGAATATGCAATGGTACTTGATACCAAGTTTCTAATGGGAACATGAGTATGAAGCGCATACCAAGTTTGTGATGAACACCAAACATGAAACTGAGTAAGCTTAAGGAGAACTGTTACCTTGAGCTTGATCTTAGTTGGCGAAGAAGAGATGAGGATACTTGGTACGCATGTCTACCTCTGCTTCTCAAGTAGCTTTCTCGACGGAATGATTTTGCCAAAGAACCTTAACTAGAAGGGCCTCTTTGTTCCTCAATCTATGAGTCTGATAGTCTGAGATTTTGACTGGAATCTATTCATAAGAGAGAGTGTTTTGAACATCAATGCTCTGAATAGGGACTACAACTGATGGGTCACCTATGCAATTCCTGAACAAAGAGATATGAAAGATTGGATAAACTGTGGCTAGATCTGAAGGCAATTTGAGCTCATAAGCTACCTTACCGAATCGACTGAGAATCTTGAAGGGACCGACATATTGGGAAATGAGTTTCCATTTCTTGCCGAACCATTTCACTCCCTTCATGGGAGAGATCTTTAGGTAGACATAGTCACCAATCTCAAACTCGAGACCTTTTCTACGAACATCTGCATAAGACTTTTATCAGCTCTGAGCTTCCCAGAGTCTTTCTCTAATCAATTGGACTTTTTCTGAGGCGTCAAATACCAAGTTAGGACCTATGACTGAGGCCTCACTAACTTCGAACTAACCAATTGGAGACCTACATCTCCTACCATAGAGAGCTTCGAATTGATCCATCTGAATACTGGAATGATAGTTGTTATTGTATGCAAATTCAATCAAAGGCAAGTGGTCATCCCAACCTGCCTTGAAATCAATTGCACACGCCCTTATCATATCTTCTAAAGTCTGAATGTTCCTTTCTGCTTGACTGTCTTTCTGAGGATGAAAGGCTATACTGAGATGAACTTGGGTACCAAGACCCTTTTGGAATGCTTTCCAAAAATAAGAGGTGAACTAGGTACCTCTGTCTGAGATAATAGATAATGGAACACCGTGCAATCTGACCAACTCCTTAATGTAGAGTTTTGCATAATCCTCGGCTGAATAAGAGGTATGAACTAGAAGGAAATAAGCTGATTTGGTCATTTTGTCTACAATGACCCAGAATGAATCATGCTGATGACCCATCACGAAGTACATGTTCACAACTTCCCACTTCCAAGTAGGAATACTGAACTCCTTCATGGACCTACTAGGCTTCTGATGCTCTATCTTAACCTGTTGACATATAGAGTGCTTAGCCATAAACTCTGGAATGACTCTTCATCCCACTCCAACAATAGATTTCCCGCAAGTCGTAGTACATCTTTGTGGCCCCTGGATGAATAGAGAGCGTGCACCATGCACTTCTGCAAAAATTTGCTGCCTTAAGTCATCTACACCTGGAACACAGAGACGACCTTGACAACGAAGAACACTATCTCCCCCTTGGGAGAAAACCTCTATTTTCTGATCCTGAACTGACTCTTTCAACTTGACAAGGCTGGGATCTCTATCTTGCTTTTATTTTACCTCAGAAACTAAAGATGATTTTGAACTACTCTGAACTCATATATCATCTTCATCTGTATCGACTAAGAGAACGCCTAGTCTGGAAAGCTGATGTACTTCCTGAGCTAACTTCTTCTTACTGTCATCCATATGAGCAACACTACCCATAGACAGTTTACTGATAGCTTCGGCCACTACGTTAGCCTTACCCAGATGATAAGGGATACTCATATCATAATCTTTCAAGAGCTCTAACCACCTTCTGTAACGAAGATTGAGATCTTTATGAGAAAAGACATACTGAAGACTTTATGATCTATGAAGACATCTAATGAACTCCGTAGAGATAATGCCTCCAAATCTTCAAGGCAAAGACTACGGCTTCTAACTCAAGATCATGAGTAGAATAATTTCTCTCATGGGATTTAAGCTGTCTGGAGGCGTAGGCTATGACCTTACCATGCCACATGAGGACACAACCCAAACCTACTCTGGATGCATTATACACTACAAAACCATATGAACCATCTGGGAGAGCTAAGACGGGAGTTGAGGTGAGTTGAGTCTTCAACTCTTGAAAAATCTTCTTGCAAGGATCTGACCACTGAAACTTGACTTTCGTCTGAGTCAATCTGGACATAGGGGATGCAATAGAAGAAAATCCCTCAATAAACCATTTGTAATCGCTAGCCAAACCTAAGAAACTCCTGATATCTGATTAAGAGACAGGTCTGGGCTAGTTTTTTATTGCTTTGGTCTTTTGAGGATCTACTCTAATGACATCACTGGAAATGATATGACCAAGAAATACTACTGACCTTAGCCAAAATTTGCACTTACTGAATTCGGCGAATAGCTGATGATCTCTGAGAGTCTGAAGTACTGTTCTAAGATAGTCTGCATGATCATGCTCACTGTGGGAATAGACTAGAATATCATCTATGAAGACTATGATGAACATGTCCAAGTACTGCTTGAACATACGGTTCATCAAGTCTATGAAAGCAGCTGGGGCATTGGTAAGACCAAAGGACATAACTAAGAATTCGAAATGACCATATCGAGTACGAAAAGCTATTTTTGGAATGTCATATTCTCTAAATCTAGGCTGATGATAGTCGGATCTAAGGTATATCTTAGAGAAATAACTGGCACCCTGAAGTTGGTCAAACAAGTCATCGATTCTATGAAGAGGATACTTGTTCTTGAATGTGAACTTTTTGAGTTGACAGTAGTCTACACACATCTTAGGAGAATCGTCTTTTTTGCACATGAATAATAATGGAGCTCCCCACGAAGAAACATTGGGCATGATGAATCCTTTGTCTAAGTGATCTTTTAATTGTTCTTTCAGTTCTCTGAGTTCTACTGGTGCTATTCTGTATGCCGGAATAGATATAGGCTGAGTATCTAGAAGAAGATCAATGCCGAATTCTAGTTCTCTTTCAAGAGAAATTCCTAGAAAATCTTCGGGAAATACTTCTGAATATTCATTCACTACTGGAACTGATTCAAGACTGGGAGTTTCGGAACTAGTGTCCTTAACTCAAACAAGATGATAGACCCATCCTTTAGATATCATTTTCCATGCCCGAAGGTAGGAAACAAGCTGACCTCTGAATGCTGAAGTACTACCCTTCCACTCAAGGACGGGTTTATTCGAAAACTAAAACTGGACTATTATGTTTCTGCAGTCGACTGTGGCATAGCAGGAATAAAGCTAATCCACACCGAGAATGACATCAAAATCAGTCATCTCTAATTTGACTAAGTCTACTGAAGTGACTTTCTGAGATATCATAACCGGGAAGTTCCTGTACACCTACCAGGCTATGATCGTTTTACCCACTGGAGTAGAGATTGAAAAGGGATCTGCTAGGATTTTGGGACTAATTTTGAAATCGCCTGCTATATAGGGAGTAACAAAAGACAAAGAAGCTCCTGGATCTAGCAAAGCATAAATATGCACATAAAAGATCTGTAACATACCAGTAACTACATCAGGAGAATTTTCCTGATCCTATTGGGACTGAAGAGCATTGAGACGATTAGGGCGTTGCCCACTAGTAGCACTGGTGGTGGCACCCTGCTGATTTAGGCAACCAGAATGAGCTGAGGAGCGGAGATAACTATGATAACCTGACTGAGGGTAGCCTCTGACTCTGTGGCCTGGATTTCGACAACCAAAACAGATATCGCTACCTGATTTGCAAGCACCCTTGTAGTTCTTACCATAAGTCTGACAAATGAGATTAGTTCAGGCATTGCTAACGCTGCCCTAAGACCTAGATCCTGGCGCTCTATCTCTGTTACCCTTCCTAAACTTAGAAACTAGAGCACTGGCTGAAGAAAGAATTAGAACTGATGACTTAGGACGTAACTACGAACAATTTTCTCCTTCTGATTTAGGCTGAGCGAAGTTAAAACTACCGGTCTTCGCTCTCTTATTCTGCTTCTCTATCTACTTAATCTTATACTACTCTATCTATTGAGCATGAGTCATAAGCCTGGCTAAAGTTATGTCACTATTCAGCATGACAGATCTACACTCATTTACCACGCTATTATTTACCCCTGAAGCGAACTTACTCATCTTGGCTTTGTTATCTGCAACCACATGAGGGGCATATCTGGCTAATTGAGTAAACTTAAGAGAATACTTTTTCACCATAATATTGCCCTACCTGAGGTTGATGAATTCTAGCACCTTAGCCTCTCTAAGCTCTTGGGGAAAGAATCTATCTAAGAATGCAGTGACAAATTCCTCCCACTCTATAGGACTTGCATCATCTGACCTTTCTGACTTCTACTATTTGAAACAAGTATGTGCCACATCCTGCAACTGATATATATCTAGGTTAGCACTTCCAACAGTAGTCACCCCCTGATATCTTTCACCTTCTGAACCTGATCAATAAACTCTTGAGGGTCCTCATCTACCTTAGAGCTGAAGAAGGATGAAGGATTCATTCAAGTGAAGTCTCAAATCCTAGATGCAGCTGAATTAGCCACTGGGTTGGCCGAAATGACTGCTAGTCATTCATTTTGAGTAGCAAATGAGATAGCAAGATTAGTGAATGTGGCCCTAAACTCTGTATAAAAAATATGATCGCCCAAAGGATCTTCGGGATGAGGGGCTGACTGATTTTTGTTTTTTCTTTTAGGAGGCATGTTCTATAGAAGAAAGGGAGAAACAGGTTAGACTGAGAGATTAAATTGAGATTATGCTCATTGGCATGACATGAATACTGAAAGAGGGGAAACTATTCCTAAAATATCTTATAGCCTCTTGCACATAAATGTGGCGTGTAATACACCCATGTACAGGACTTTACTAGATGCGGCTTTCAGACTTTTTAGGATTTTATTGAACCTTAGGCTCTGATACCAAGTTTGTAATACCCCAAATATGGTACCCAAAATGGTACACGATGCTCATGACCCCGAAGGACCATAAGATAACCTATGACTGGTATCTGTACCTGTATACTGTATAAAATACTTTATAATGCTGAAATATGAATTGTAAGGCCATAAGGTTCAATATTGAATATGATCTGAATGATATAACATCTGTGTGGGGTAATGAAATACCCAAAACAAAATTAAAGACATTGAAGTTTGAAATATAATAGTCTAGAAAGCCTCTAACTGACTGAACTGTAGGAGTAAGGAGTTGATGGGACATTGATAACGCTCAATCTACAGCTCTCGTGGGAGTGTAAAGCGGTCGTTAGCAAATATAGAACCCAACCTGGGTTGGGTATCGATCCCACAGAGAATAGCTTGGCCAACAAGCAAGAGAAATTACTAGACTTTTAGTGCAAGTCTCGTAGGAAAGGGGGGATTGTAGTATGTAACCAAAACAAGAAGGTAAGAACTGAAAATAGCAAAATAAAGAGAGATTGTCACGTGTGTTGTAAACAATGAGAATTGAGGCGTTGGGGTTATGTCCACCTTCTGAGGTATACGTCTCTATTGGCTATGAGTGTGTAGAGTCTTGACATGTAATTGCTTATAGAGAATTGTAGTCGATGGTAAATCCAAGCGTCTCTCGACCTAAACAAGGACTATTTCACTTTAACTCTCTCGAGCTTAAAGCGTGACTAACGGTACGAATTCTCCAAGAAGTTAGTCCAGGTACGGCACTAGCTTTTTAATAGGAAAGGGTGTCCTACTACCTTGACATTATCTCTTTTCCAGACAAATAACTTTTCTCTCGAACAAGTCAGATGTTAGACTGGCGTGTTCTTGTGTTTGAACCGCAAAGAATGTAGATTTAAGATGAAGAGAATAATGATATAAGCAATATACTTGTCTTGAACTCACAAACTCATAGCTATAGATAGTAACTCATTCGGCTTCCATAACCCCAACTAAGAGATTTAGTTACCCGTGAATGCGAAGGATATCACGTTTTGCATGGTGGATGGCGTGAATAGTAGGTGTTTGGCGTGTGGTTTTAGTGATTCCGTAGCAAGTAACAATTCTCTTGTTGTGGAATTTAAGAGTAGAAGAATGAAGAATTGAGAATGGGTTGTAGGAAGATGTCTTAATTGTAAGGAGATGAATGAATTGTCAGAATGTCTCCCCTCCTCTCTCTTAAAAATCTCTAACATGATAGGGTATTTATAATACTCCTATCCTACTCCTACTAAACTAATAAAATAAATAACCAAATCCTAATATACTAATGAAATCCTTGACCCAATTGTACTAGGGTAAGGTTACAAAATTATAATCCAAATAGAATGATGAAACACATAACCTAATTGCACTAGGTTAATGTATTATGGCAAAAATCCAGCTTTGTGTCTGTAAGTCCCAAAGTCTTCAGAAATGCTGTTTTAGCCCGGGACAGATTTTCCATGCAGCAGATTTAGTCCTTTATGCGTCCAGCTCCTTTCCATCTCGTTTGTGAGCTTTCTTTTGCGTCAAGTAAGCCATAAATTGCTGTATTTTGCATCATTTATACCTGAAACTTTCCTAATCACATTTGTTAGCTCATTTACAGGAAAAAGGACTAAAAGTGTACGAAATAGATAATTAGTTCTCGAAACTAGGCTAAAATATGGGCAAAATATATTGATATAGGCGCGTAATTTCGCCTATCATCAGACATATACCCAACTAACTCTAACTAATAAACTGATTAATGAGATAATAAAGAAATAATCATGTCCTCAAAAGATGAGGACTCACTTCTAACTCTGTCTGCAGATATCTGGAATCTACTATTGCTCTAAAGCTCATATCTCTGAACCTATGGTATAAGACACTATAGCGCAAATGCGTCAGTACTTTGAATGTACTAGTATGCATGTGAGGTAGGCTGAATGCATAAGGTTCATATGTATGAACAATAATAATAACTGATTAACCATCATAAGCGTGAGAATACATGCATGAGACATAACAACTGACACTAAGACTGGGATAACATGATTACTGAATCTAAATATAACTGATAACATGAGTGACTGTATATGATAGTCCTGAATCCGTGGGACTATCTTAGTTTTGTACTGTATCTGACAGTCCTAAAATATAAAAAACTATCTAAGTTCTATTACTGAGACTGATTGACTGTGTCTAACAATCTTGATTCTGTAACATGAAACTATGGGAAGTAGTTATCTAACCGATATATCCCTGATACGCCATGATGGCTGAGTTAGGGTCTAATCTGCAACCCCAATTGGAAGGGTGTTAATACTGCACCCTAGTTAGGATAAGCTATGGGTGACCCTTATCTGATAGTGTCCCCTGTACGAGAATAGTGGGGCCCTTATCTGACAATGCTTATCCACCTCATCAACCCTCATCGACAGTGTTGATATCTCAACCTATGCTAGCTACATAGTTCTGAATCTTAAGTATGACTGCTAAGGATCACACCCTCATCTGATAGTGTGTGTTCCCATTATTGGATTCACTCAGTGCTAATTTCTACTCCCATATGAATGGATACTAAACATGATTTACTGAACTGAACATGAGCTGACTTTCTGAATTTTATTGAATGACGGAATACTACTGATATCTAACAACTGACTGAGGTCATGAGATCATGGAGATTTCTGAGTTTTAAGATTGCTTGAAGTCGAAGGATTATAGCTTGACTGAGAGTATCGTGAAAACATGACATGATTCTAAGCACACAACTAATATTTAGGGTACGAGTACCTCCAGGACTCGATGGAAGGAAACTGACCAAGTATAACTTACTTGAACATATGACAACATCATAATCCATAATACATTTATAGAAGCATTTCACCAAAACATGTGATAGGCATAACTTGTACATACATGGGGATTTCATGATATCATACTAGTTAGGCATTGTTCCTTCATCTAGGAATTTAATCAAACACACGGTAGGCATAACACATTAGATAATATTATACAATAATTATTCATCATGATTTTTCTCTAATTTCATCATCCTAGGGTTTATTCATAGGTTCACATGAATATACATTTATACAAATCAATTCCACATAAAATTGATCACCCAACATGGATTTGAATTCAATTGATCATTCTCAACATAAACAAAACAAACCCAACATGAAATTCAAAAAAGAAATCCATAAACTTAAACTTATAAAGGAGATTCTTGGGCTTCATGGATGAAAAGAGTCCATGCATGAACACTATGCATACCTTAGTTCGTGATTTCATGAAGATTGACGGAGAAACTTTCTTGGAATTAGATCTTATATGAAAACCCTAGCTTGTTCTTGAGAGGTTTTTGAGAGAATAGAGTATATTTTGGGTGAAAATTGGCTGAATCACGTGTTAAAGGGCTTAAATAGGGGTGAAAAGTTGACTCTTTTAACCCTGAATACGTCATTTAAATTATGTAATATTTCCCTAAACTGAACCCCTGGCGTGACGCAGCACTATCGTGCCGTGTCACTGGATTTTGACAATTGTTAAACTGAGGGATGGCGCGACACGGAGCCATCGCATTGCCCTTTTCTTTGTGACCTAGAACTTTGGCGCGATGCAGAGGAAATCACGCTTAGACACTGGAAAAGGACAATTCTGAATTTAGGCGCTGGCATAATTGTGGACCCCTACTCGAATTTTCCAAATACCATTTCCTCTTATGGAGTGGTGCCCTACTGACTTATATGGTGCTGTTTTACGACAAAAACTTTAAATAGTTGTAACTTCTGATTCAGTTATTGGATTTGGGAGAATCTTATATCGATGGAAAGCTTATTGAATTTTCCACATGACAAAAACTGAAAATCTTGAAAATTCCTCATGTAATAACCATCATTCAATTTAGAAGCTAATACTAGACATTCTTAAGATGAAATTAGCTAGGAAAAGTATGGGGTATTACAAAACAACTCTGCAAAGAGTCCTTCAATGTCACTAGTCTTCTATATTTCTTTGGATTCTTCAACTCAATAGAGTTTGTTATTTATTCAAAGTCCTTTTTCAACCCAATCTCCTTAACTGAGTGAAACTCTTTCTTCAGCTTTAGCTTTCAGTGTTTTACTCAATCATACGTGACCAATCATTACAACTTTTTCAGGAGAGCTTTATCCATTCTTTCACCCAGGATCAATCATTACAACTTTATCAGGAGAGCTTTATCCATTCCTAACTTCAAGCTAACTTGTCTGTATCTCCTAGTGAGATCTGTCCCCTATCTTCATGAGATTGGACCAACTGGAGTAACATAGTTCATTTACATGTCAATCATCAAAACTTTATTTATCTAACATTATCTTTCATATATTAGGAAGTAGATTATATATAATTAGTTTAGAATATTCTATAACTATATTTACCATATATAGTTTTTACCATGTATAGCATTTTTTAAGTATAATTTTCATTATAATCATATAAGGAGATGAACTTCTTCATTCGAATGATATAAAAATTTAAGATTTTCCCGTTGTTCATACTTACATCTATGTAGATGTATAATGGAACTGAATATCACAAACTACAACGCAAGAGACGTGAATTGTTCATGAATTTTTTGGACAGCTAAAGTTCTGATATAATTTGAAAGATTTGTAAAAATTCACAATTTTCTTGATTGGTATATCATTATAAACAAAAATAAAAATAAAAATAAATAAAGGAAACAGAAATGCCGATCTCGGCTACATCTTGAAAACAATACTATCAAGTTTCCTGTCAATTTTGTTTCTTGTTTCTGTGAAGAGTGAAATCGAAATTTGGGTTAAATTTTTCTTGTTTCACGTGAGGCTGGCGGTAGTAGCACACTTTTCCAAAGGTGATTGGAATCTTTTTATAGAAAAAGGTTGAATTTGCTACTTCTTGGTCTTGGAATTTTTAATGCCTTAGTCAATTTTAATATTCTAAGATATCCTTATCTTTAAGATTATAGGTTATTGTAATGTGGACTTTTGTTTGTTTCTTGGATTCATACTTGGTCAAATAAAGTTGCTACCAAGCACTTGCAAGATCATTTGTTGGCTTTGTCAAATTTGGTTGGCTAGTCCAACATTGCATGCAAGTTGTTTTCTTGTCAAATTTGGTTGGCAAAGTAGTGTGTTGACGTCATTGATGACATCAATGTAGGTTTGTTTTGTGCCTATAAATATAGGCATTTCCACCCTCTTTGGAATATATTATTTAGAGAAGAACGCCAACATTTGAAGAAGATTTAGTTGTTTTTGTTTTCTTCTTTGTAGAGAGTATTTGTAAGAGAGTTGTGTTGGTAAATACTTTGAGATAACCTCTTCTTTGGAGTGATCTTTGTGTGGTTATTCTTTTGGGTATTTGGGTTATTAGAGTATTTAATTACTCTAATTTTGTACTCTTTTTTATATCTTTGTACTCTTTTTGTTCCATTGGTGTTTATTGAAGTTGCTTCTCTTTTGGTTGTGGATGTAGGTCAAGTTGACCGAACCACATTAAATTTGTGCCTCTTTTATTTTCTCAACTTATCATTATTATCATTTTGTTATCGTCTTCAAACGATTACTTTGTTTAATTCTGCACTATTCGGGATTCTCGATCCTAACAAATTGGTATCAGAGCGAGGTTAATCCTAATTTTGTCTTATTAGTCACCATGACGATTACAAAGATTTATGTTGAGAAGTTTGACTGAAGTGCAAACTTTGGCATGTGGGAGTTGAAAATAGAAGCTATCCTAGTTCAGGATGGTTCAGATATGGCACTGCAAGGAAAGGAGAAAATTTCAGAAAAAATGACAGATGAGGAGTTTGATAGCCTTAATAAAAAGGCGAGATCTAGTATTATACTAAATCTCTCTGATGATGTATTACGTGAAGTAGCTTCGGAAACCACTACCAAAGGCATGTGGGAAAAATTGAAAAGCCTGTATATGAAAAGGACGGTAGAGAATAGACTCTACCTAAAGCAAAAGCTTTATACAATTAGTATGGATGAAAATACTTCCCTATTGTCATATCTTGATGCCTTTGATTCCATTCTTATGGATTTAAGTAATATAGATGTCAAGGTTAAGGAAGAAGATCAAGCTGTTTTGCTAATATGTTCCCTACCCCATTCCTTTAAGAATTTTAGAGATACTATACTTTATCGGAAAGAAACTATCTCTTATAGAAAAATCAAATCTATGCTGAAATCTAAAGATAAGATAGATAGAGATATTACCGGGGAAGGTAGTGAAAATCAGGCGTCCGATTTATTTGTCAGGAGTAGATCTAATGAAAAGTCTATATTTAGTAATTCAGTGTGTTATTACTATCATAAAAAAGGCTACATCAAGTTTAATTGTCCTAAGTAGCAAAACAAGGGAAAAGTAAAGAAAAATGAGCACGGGGATTTCGACACCGCTGAAGCAAGTGTTGCTGCTGATTAGATTGAAGGAGCAATATTTTTAGTAATCGAAAATATTTCTTGTTCTAACAATGAGTGGATTTTAGATTTGGCTTGTTCATTTCATATGTGTCCTAAAAAAGACTTGTTTTCTACATATGATCCTGTTGAAGGTGGAGTTGTCTTAGTAGGCAACAATGTTGCTTGCAAAATTGTTGGAATGAGTACCGTCCGAATTAAAATGCATGATGGTATTGTAAGAACTCTCAGAAATGTTTGATGTGTTCTTGAGTTGAAGAAAAATCTCATCTCTTTGGGCACTCTAGAATCTTTTGGGTGCAAATACACAGGTGAAGGTGGAGTTCTTGAAGTCTCTCGAGGTGGTCTTGTGGTTATGAAGGCACGCAAGTATGGGACGCTGTACACACTGTTGGGATCTACTATTACAGATGTTGCTACTGGTTCAATTTCAGATGGAGACTCATCTGATTCTGATGTCATGGAATTTTGAAAGTCCTTTGAGGCTTTGTGAAGAAGGTGGAGCAAATTTACTATATTAAACAAACTTAGGCCAAGATGGGGATTTGTAATGTGACCTTTTGTTTGTTTCTTGGATTCACACTTGGTCAAACAAAGTTGCTACCAAGCACTTGCAAGATCATTTGTTGACTTTGTCAAATTTGGTTGGCTAGTCCAACATTGTATGCAAGTTGTTTTCTTGTCAAATTTGGTTGGCAAAGTAGTGTGTTGACGTCATTAATGACATCAACGTAGGTTTGTTTTGTGCCTATAAATAGAGGCATTTCGACCCTCTTTGGAATATATTATTTAGAGAAGAACACCAAAATTTGAAGAAGATTTAGTTATGTTTGTTTTCTTCTTTGTAGAGAGTATCTGTAAGAGAGTTGTGCTGGGAAAAACTTTGAGTGAACCTCTTCTTTGGAGTGATCTTTGTGAGGTTATTCTTTTGGGTATTTGGGCTATTAGGGTATTTAATTACTCTAATTTTGTACTCTCTTTTGTATCTTTGTACTCTTTTTGTTCCGTTGGTGTTTAGTGAAGTTGCTTCTCTTTTGGTTGTGGACGTAGGTCAAGTTGACCAAATCACGTTAAATTGCCTCTTTTATTTTCTCAACTTATTGTTATTATCATTTTGTTATCGTCTTCAAACGATTACTTTGTTTAATTCCGCACAATCCGGGATTCTCGATCCTAGTAGTTATAACTGTAAGACATTCAATATTCGTCCAGAATTGGGTTTCGTGATTGAGTTTTCTCCCTTGATTGATTTTTTATTTTTTGTTAAAGAAATTCCGTGATCGATATTTTCTTTTTAAAATTTTTGAGAATTTGTTCTTTGTAAAAGTGATATCAATATTGGTGGAGTTTTAATTGATGTCGGCAGTTGCATTTTTTCAAGTTACCATTTTGAATCTAAACAAGTAAGTTTGATAGAGAAGTATGTTGTTTTCCTGAAACGATTTGTTCGTGAGAAAATGGTTTTTCAAACTTTGTTCTTTATTCGTGATTCATGGATATTAGTTCTCTAATTATGGATGTGATAAGAATTAGTGGACATAAATTTTTAAATTAAATTTTGAACTTTCTAAAATTTGATTTTTTCAATTTGGGTCACCGAATGAATTCGAGTTTTACGAATTTTGATTTTGACTTGAAAATTGGTAGGTCTATAGGGACAGACATCAATTAATTAAAAAAAAATTTCTTACCTGGGCACTACGGTTTAATGTTTAAAGGTTTACTGCAAGTTCTGAATCGAAATATGCGTTCATTTTAAAAATGATCAATCTATGTTATGAAATTAGAAAGTGACATAAATAGACTTTGTACACTTATTACTTTGTGCACAATATTTTTTTAACGATTTAGATAGTGCACTGTTCATTTTTTTTTTTAGATAGTGCACAAAATATGCATTATTAATTATTTTTTTGTCAATAGTGTAAAGTACATTTTTTTCGTACACTATCCTTTTTATCGATATTGCATAAAAATAGTGCACTTTTTACATGCACTATCCTTTTTATCGATATTGCTCAAAAAAAAAATAATTTACCAAAAAAAAGATACTGTACAAAAAATAGTACGCTATTTGTGTACTAATCCATTTTTTAACATAGTGCGTTATTAATTATTTTTCATATAGTGTACTAATTTTGTGCACTATCCATTTAATTAATGGGAATTGCTAAATGACCACAATTTTTTGACCTAAATTTGATCACAATTGTGAAAAGACTTACATATCCTTGTGAGTCTTTTCTCAAATAAATTCCCACTCAGGGTAAAAATGTCAAAAGATTACCTAGTTTATAGTGTGAACCTAACTTCTTTCTATTGTGGCCAAAAGAATTTTTTCTTAATTTTATATAGTGCATGCACTTCTTTTTTGCACATCTGTGCACTGTCTTTTTTCATTTAGTGCACTAATTCAGTAGACTTTTTTTTGGTTATTTTATATAGTGCACTATTTTAATGCATTTTTCTTTAATTTTTCATATGGTGCACTATTTGTGTACTTTTTTTATTTTTTATCATATTTTTTTTTAAAAAACATTAATGCATCATTTATTCCATATATTAAATTTGCACTTTGTTCAACCTTTTTTTATATAGTGCACTAAATTTGTGCACTTTTTTTAATTTTTTTTTATCTAGTGCATTAAATTTGTGCACTATATTCAAATTATTTTTATATAGTGCACCAAATTTCTACACTATTTAATATTTTTATATAATGAATAATGCATAATATTTGTGCACTATCCATTATGACACATCTGATTATAGTAGGAAAAAGTCAATCTGTCATATCTCAGTCATATTGATATGAAATTTGAATATGTTGCACATTTTATGTGCACTATATCAAATGTTCATTTCTTCAACAGATCTTCAAAATTTTGTAAATAAAGAGACTATGTATAGAGCGTACTTCATCTTCACCACTTGAACATCTTCGAACCTTTTTATAATTTAGCTAAATTTTTATTTATTTGAGTATTAGAGAATGAATAGTGAATGTGTCAAAGTTGTACTTTTTAGGACGGTAAAATTGTCCATGAGGGTAATGCAATATATTACCGTATTTCTCCTAAGTGCAACATCAAATATTTAATTTCAATTGGTTATCAAGAATTTGTTGATTCAATTTTTGGAAGGATAAAAATCAAAAGTGACGATTACGATTTGTTTATAGTCGGAGAATATCCAAATTCCTTCTCATCAAAAGGACTGATAAATTATGGAGAATGGTTTATTAGTAACGATGAGTCGTTGACTGAATTTTTTAGGGCTCCTTATGATTATGTCAGTCAAATAAAGTTAAAATTTTTTCAAATTTATGTTAAGAAGGAGAGGACGAGTCGTCGTACGCACTTTCCTACATAGACGAATCTCTATACACAACTTGAAAATTCAACTAGTGTTGGTGATGCCCGGTTAACATTACAACAATTTTTTCGACATGTCCAATCAAAATAATTAATAGTGCACGATGTGAAAAAAATGAATAGTGCATAAAAAAGGTGCACTTTCTATTGTTGAAAAAAATAGATAGTGCACTATTTTTGTGCATTATATGGACAAAAAAGAAATAGTGCATAAAAAAATTGCACTTTGCACTATATACGAAAAAATAATTAATAGTGCACTTTTTTGTGCACTATGTGGATAAAAAAAGAATAGTGCAAAAAAGTGTTCTTTGCATTATTCACAGAAAAAAAATTTATTGTGCACTTTTTTGTGCATAACACAAAAAAAATGCACTATCTAATTTAAACGGCGTCAGCCCCTACACCGTTAAGAAAAAACATTGTCAACAAAATAAGTGCACAAAGTTGTCACTTTCTAATTTCATGACCTAGATTGATCTTTTTTTTTTTAAAAAAAATAAAGGAATATTTCGATTCCGACTCATTTACTGCAATATTGTTCTCAATATGTGTTATTTTTATGTGTATATATCAAGAATTTTTATGATTAATAAATTAGTGGTCATTCAAGTGACTTATTTATTTGGAATCATCGAGAGATTATCAATATATTGTACATTAAAGGAAAGTTCTACAGAGCGGTGGTTAGATCAGCTTTGTTGTATGGGGCAGAGTGTTGGCCTGTCAAGAAGGCCCACATCCAGAAGATGAACGTAGTGGAGATGAGAATGCTTCGGTGGATGTTAGGGTGTACTAGGAAAGATAGGACTAGAAATGAGGTTATTCAAGATAAGGTGAGAGTGGCTTCGGTGGAAGCCAAGATGAGGGAAGAGAGGTTGAGATGGTTCGGTCATATGATGAGGAGAAGCATGCATATGCCAGTGTGAAGGTGTGAGAAGTTGGCTAGGGATGGTTTCAAGCGAGGTACATGTAGATCGAAGAAATATTGAAGAAAGGTGATTAGACATGACAAGGAGCAACTCCAGCTTACCGAAGACATGACCCTAGACAAGAAGTTGTGGAAGAGTCGGATTATCGTAGAAGGTTAGTCTAGTTTATGATGTTGTGTCTTTTGGTGTGTTACTTAGAGTATCTTGTTTATGATGTTATTGGATATGTTAATTTCTATTGTATCTTGTTCTTTTGCTATTCCTTATTTAGATTGTTGGATTTTAAACTGGGAGTCTATCGAAAATAACCTTTCTATCTCACATTTGAAGTAGTGGTATGGATTGCATACACTTACCCTCCCCAGACCTCAATTGGTGGGAATATACTGGGTCTATTGTTGTTGTTTTTGTTGTTGTATATTTGAGATGATGTTTTGAATGAGCCGGAGGTTGTGTGTTCAATTTTTCTGTTTTCTTGATTTTTTTTAATAAAAATTCAAAAAAATAATAATTTATTTAATAATAAGGATTTCCCCCATGAGTATCAGGATTAAATAGTAATGAAGTATTACATTTATGTGTTGGCTTAGATCTTTCTCCCAATAGGATGAATTTAATACACGTTCATGTGCCATGGAACATGGCAAATTCGATGCCTAAAACAAGGAATTTATTCTTGGACTTAGGCCATTTTGTTGGATGTGATGTGGTTCTATGTGATTGTGTAGGTAAAATAAGTTAATAGTGGTGTTGGACTAAAAAAAATAATAAAGAAAATTCTAAAAAGGGCAAAGTACTGGTCAAGCTACGAGTCGTCAAGTAACCTTATGACTCGTAGCCTGACTCATTAGGATACTAGAAGAAAAAGTTAATCTAAGCCACTAAGTAAAGGTTGAATACAACTCGTAGGAAGTGGATATGAGTCGTTGGAGCACTCGTAAGGAGACCAGTGTGTAAAGCCCTAAGTGTAGGCACAAGTGGTAATGAGTGAAGGCCACGAGTCGTAAGGACTCACTACGACTAGTGGTGATGGGTCGTAATGACAACAAAATCTTGGAGCCTAGAAAATGAAATTACACTGGAGGGGCAATGACTAGCAAACCTACAAATCGTAAGGAGACCCTACGAGTCGTAATAACTGTCGACTTAAATTTTCCTATTTCATTTTTATTAGGATTTCTTTATTATTTTGAGACAATATAAATACCTTAGGGTTATTACTTTATTAGGTTACGCGCTTTTACATTAATTTTGATACTTTTAGCATACTTTGATCATTGAGATTTTGGGTTCACATTCAATTAGAGACTTTGGATTTTTACTCTTTCATTATTGTGAAATTAATTACATGTGTTCTTTATTGATTATCATGGATTGTTGCATAAAAATGATCGACTAAATTTCTTGACTAGGGTTGTGGAAATCCTGGCGGATTAGCTATGTAAGGAAAGTGTGAGATTCATCTATTCTACTGTAGTTGTGTGTATTGAAACCTTCTTCATATTTATTGAACCCAAGCTACTGCAGAAGCTTGGGAACAACCTATATTCGATAACGTCCTTACAAGGAAGTTTAAGATTGGAAAAAGGAGGTTACAACAGTGATTCGAGGCTATCAACCCTTCTCTAATAAACTCGAGACTCAAAAGGTGAGAGTTGTACTCACGTTATAGACAAGGGATACCAAGGCAACACCCTGAGACTCATAAGGTAAAGGGTGAAATTTATCAATGCGTTGACAAGACGATTGATAGTACATAGGTTGTCAACTTTGCATATAGAGCAGGAGATTAGGTAGATTAAACACGAGAATCTTACGTAGTTATGAAGCGAGGGGGAAAACAATCCTAGTGTTCTTATTCTATTGTTTACAAACTCAAGCATTCAAGTTTGGTTACTTACCGTTGACATCAAAATCCCCTTATTTACTTTTCCGCATTGCTCATGGGTTTAGTCAAAGATATACTATTCAATATTTTTCTTGTGGGTTTGACCCCAACTTGAGTTGGGTTACTATATTTGGGATTGACCACATCATACTTCTTTGGAGGTTAGTTTTAGGCGACATAAAATTTTAGCGCCATTACCGGGGAAGATAGTGTGAATTATTGATTGAAGTTGGTGAAGTTTGCAAGTCTTTATTTTCTATTTTTAGTTGGGTATACACAGGTGTTTGCCTTGCATATGAACTCAAGGCAATTCATTACTACTTATTGATCCTGAACCGGAGAGAATTTTACAAACACCATGAAAGATGTTAGGGCAAGTTCGTGATGGTGTTCCTGCTGAGGTTCGAGACCCTTAGATTTTACCTCCTCCTCCACCCGCTGAACCATATAATGTTACAAATAGACAGACGAAGCAATTTTTAGCAGAGGCAACTGAAGAGAAAAAAGTGGTTAAGGAAGCCAAGTAAGCTCAACAGGCACAACTAGCCAGGCCAAGACCAATAGTTGATCAATGTGCAGCCGTCGACAGTGGTCATGAGAGAGCTAGGGGTCGCAGAGATTGAGTTACACCTGCATATCAGTTTCTACCACCGTATGATGAGGTTGAAGACATAAGGTATATAGAGCCTGATAAGATAAGAGCTATTATTCCACCTGTATTACCCCCGAATATTAATTTCAATATAATCAGTGCAATGATTCAGCTGTTGAATCTAAAAGGTATATTCTCAGGGGTACCAACAGATGATACACACATGAATCTCACCAATTTCACTAGGATATGTACTTCATACACTATCACTGGGGTGGATCAGGAAGTATTGAGGTTACGAATGTTCCCTTTTCACTAATAGGTGAAGCATCATTGTGGCTAAGAGAACTCCCGAGAGGCTCGATCACAATTTGGCATGAGCTGCGTAGACAGTTTTTGAATTGATTTTTCCCTCCATCTAGTATGCTGCCACTAAAAGAAGAGATTAGTAATTAGTTACCTACAGAGTCTATGTATGAAGTGTGGTTTCGATTCAAAAAGAAGTGTAGAATTATACCCCATCATAAGATTCCAAGATCTAACCGGTTGAAGCTATTCTATAGATCTTTGAATGTCAGCTCTATGGAAATAACAGACACGATATTGGGATGTGCACTGAAGCGTCTACGTTGGGAGATAGCCCAAGAGATACTAGATGAGATTTCTATTGCTAATCGAGGAAGACATACTGTAATGCTCCATAAATACACCCTAGACGTCACATGATGCTCAAGACTACAAGTAGTCCCAAGCTGACTCTTTAAGCCTTCTAACAACTTTAGAACTCATAATAAAGATAAAATGAACTTGGAAAATCTCGATATACTGAATTAATGTCTTAACTGAAACAAAATTAATATCTTACTAAAAGTCTTAAACTTGGAAATTTTGAAAACAAACACTTTTAAGTCTAAACAAAAAATGTTGCTTAAGCCTCTGCTTCTTACTAGAGAGACAATAGGACAAGCCCCAGCTGATTCGAACTAAACAAAAAACCAAATGACTAAAATACTTCATCAATAATAATGTCTGATAAAATGGGTCCTCATACTATGAGGACTCACCAAGTGTTGTGATGTAGGTGGAGATGCCTGTAATCAATCACGCTACTGGAACTGAACACTAGAACCTACATTATGAAATAATGTAGCATATAGACATATATGTGGATCAGTACTTATGGAATGTATTAAGCATATGGGGCTGAATGCACAAGTAAAACAATAACTCAATGTGTACTTAGATTTTCAAACACTGCATGTTAAGTGTAAATGACTCACATTGGGCTTAAATAAATTGAAAGCTGTAAAATCATAAACAAGAATAATAGTGCATAATGACAAACTTTGTGAGCCATAACACTTAGTTCTGTAAGCTTTAATGCATGCTAAGTGTAAGTGACACACCTTGATATTGAATACAACAAAAATCTTGAAAATCATAAAACATGAATAATAAAGCATACTGAATAAACTTTGTGAGCCACACACTTAATTTCTAAAAGCTTTACTTTTAATATTTCTAAGGGAGGTTTTCTAACCAACATAAACCATGTGAGCTACCATGGAGTCCAACGTCACCCACTTTGGGGAGAGCTTTCCTACCCTTTTTATCGGAATAGGACTTTAAACTGATTGATCACTATCTGTAACTTCATCCATATTGGGCATAAGCTTAACCTATGTTGTCTCATAGTTCTGGGGCATGTGACCTTGGACGCATACCCAACTCGGTGCTAAATACTACCCCTTTATTACTTAATGCTCATACTTTAGGAAATCCACCTTAAAATAACGTTAGGGTTTATAATAAAAATCAGTTATGCTTCTCTTTTCTTTAGACTATAATCAAAATAAACAAATGTGGATTCCATATCTTAGCTGAGGATCAAAAGATCAATTCTTGCTTTAAATCTTGATATAAGATTGTCATAGAATGCTTAAAGCATAATCTTCTTGAAATCTCAACACTTAAACTTAGGGCTTAAAATTCATGCTTTAAACTCGTGGTAATTCATACTAAACTTCATGCTTTAAACTCATGGTAATTCATACCAAAACTTTATGCTCAATATAATTCTTGAAATGCATCAATAATAACAAGTCAAGATAGTGCAATCTCATTCATAATATAAATTTTGTAAGTTAAAAACATAAACATAAGCACTTCTTGATATACTTTAAGCTTTAAATATCATGATAATCACATGCTTCAAGAATATATAAACTTGGTTATAAAACCTACTTTAAAATAAGTAAATAGAATCTAAAAATCATGCAATTTGGGCACAAGGGTGAACGGATACCCTTGTTCATAACCCCACATACCTTAATAGGCTTGATTTGATGGATGAAAGCTTGACTTTGTAAGCCTTGGAGATGATCTTGAAAGCTTTCTTGACTTCTTGAATTAGAAACTTAAATTCTTACTTTTCTTGAAGAAAGTGCAATGGAATTTTTGGTGTTCTTGAGAGGATGTTAGGGTTTCTTGGAGAGAAAATTGATAGAGAATGGGCAAATAATACCTTAATTAAATAACGTTTAATAAATTATTTTTATGAATTGAAGCGATGAAAAAAGACCTAACCGCTCGTCAGAAGATTAAAATCATAACTGGAATGTCATTTAGAAGCTTGGAGCGACGCGATGACATGTTTATCGCTATACCCAGCATGACACAATACAATTGTGTTGAGCTGCTGGAATCAAAATCCAAACACAACCCAAACCTCATCCAAAAATTTTGAAACTTCCCCGAGATATGCTCCTTACATCCCTGAACATGAATTAACTCAAAAAATATCAAAACTTCCCCGAGATATGCTCCTTACATCCCTGAACATGAATTAACTCAAAAAATATCATCTCGAAGTTTGAAAGGTCAACTTAAAAATCCTCAAAGTTAAGGGGTCAAAATAAGGCTAAGTCTTCAACACTTGGTTAAATTTTTAGTTTTAAGTCTCTTATGCAAGCACTAGGAGCTGAGTTAAACTAAGTCTAATACGGGGTCTTACAATATCTCCCTCTTAGGAACATTCATCCTCGAATGAGACTGTTTAAGATGATAATTCTAAGGAACTGAGATGACGTATTAAACTTGCATAACTGAAAATATGATTACATGACTGAACTGATTCGTGAATGCATGAAGACATAAGGATGATTATATAAAGCTGGAACTGAGAATGGAAAGAGATAATCTAATGAAAATTGTTACCTTAACCTGAGTCTGAACTTACGAACAAAAGATGAGGATATTTGGTTTGTGTATCTGCTTCTGCTTCCCAAGTGGCTCCCTCAACGGACTGATTTCGCCAAAGAACTTTAACCAAGGGAACTTCTTTGTTCCTTAGTCTACGAATCTGGCAGTCAAGGATATCAACTGGGATTTCTTCATAAGAAAGACTATCCTAAACATCTGTATTTTCCAAAGGAACTACATTAGCTGGATCACCAATACACTTCTTCAATACAGAGACATGAAACACTGGGTGTACGTATGTCAAATCTGCAGGCAACTCAAGCTCATATGCTACTTTCCCAACACGACTCAAGATTCAGTAAGGTCCAACATATTGGGGACTAAGCTTCACCTTCTTGCCGAATCTCTTTATTCCATTTATGGGAGAGATTTTCAAGTAAACTTGATCATCAACCTCATACTCAAGATCTCTTCTCCTCACTTCTGTATAGGATTTATGTTGACTCTGGGTTGTTTTCAACCCCTCCCGAATTAACTAAACTTCCTCCATTGCTTAAAGCACCATATTTATCCCTATCAATGTAGTCTCACCTTCTTCAAACCAACTAATGAGAAATCTAAATCTTCAAATAGAGCCATCTGGATACTAGAATGATAACTGTTGTTGTAGGCAAACTCGATCAATGATAAGTGATCCGCCCAACTTCTCTTAAAGCTAAGAACACACGCCCTCGACATATCCTCTAGGGTCTAAATGGTCCTCTCTGCCTAACCATCTGTCTGAGGATACAAAGCAGTGCTTAGATTAACTTGGGTACCTAGACCCTTATGAAAGGCTTTCCAAAAGTGAGAGGTAAACTACGTACCTCTGTCTGAAATGATAGACAAAAAAACTCTATGCAATCTGACCAAATCTTTAATATAGAGCATGGCATAATCCTCGGTTTAATAGGAAGCATGAACTCGCAAAAATTGGGCTGACTTGGTCATTCTGTCTATAATAACTCAAATTGAATTATGCTGATGACACAAATGGGGTAAACCTGTCACAAAGTCCATGTTCACCTTTTCCCACTTTCAAGTGGGAATACTGAACTCCTACAAGGTGCCACTAGGACTTTGGTGATCAACCTTAACCTGTTGACAATTAGCACACTTGGCTACAAACTCTGCGATATCTCTCTTCATGCCACTCCACCAATAGATTTCCTATAAATTACAGTACATCTTAGTGGCCCTAGGTGAATAGAGTAATGCGCACCGTGCGCTTTCACCAAAATTCGCTGCCTCAAACTATCAACACATGGTACACAAAGTCTACCCTGGTATCGAAGCACACCATTCTTCCCCTTGGGATAAAACCTCTACTTTCTGATCTTTGATAAACTCCTTCAACTTAAACAAACTGGAATCCCTATCTTGCTTTTCCTTCACTTCAAAAATCAAAGAAGATTCCAAACTATTCTGAATCAAAACTCTACCCTCAGTTGAATCAACCAACCAAACAACTAATCTAGCTAACTGATGAACCTTCTAAACTAACTACTTCTTATCATTCTTAACACGAGTAACACTACCCATAGACAAACTACTAAGGGCATCTTCCACTACGTTTGCCTTTCCCAAATTGTGCAATAAACTCATGCCATAATATTTTAATAACTTTAACCATATTCTCTGATGAAGATTTAAATCTTTTTGTGAGAACACATACTGCAAGCTTTTGTGATTCATGAAAACATCAACATGTACCCCATAAAGATAATGTCGCTAAATTTTCAAGGCAAAAATAACAAAGGCTAACTCAAGATTATGGGTAGGATAATTATTCTCATGAGGTTTAAGCTGTCTAGAGGAATAGGCTATGACCTTTCCTCTCTACATCAAAATGAAACTCAAGATAACTTTGGAAGCATCACAATAAACAACAAATCCATTTGAACCATCTGGTAGTATCAAAACTGGGGCCGAGGTGGGTCGAGTCTTCAACTTTTGAAAACTCTTTTCACAAGAATCTAACCACCGAAACTTGACTTTATTCTGATTCAATCTAGACATAGGGGATGCAATAGATGAAAACCCCTTAACAAATTATCGGTAATAGCTAGCCAAAATTAAGAAACTCTTGATATCTAATGGAGAGTTGGATCTGGGCCAGTTTTCACTGCTTTAGTCTTTTGAGGATCAACTCTAATGCATTACTAGAAATAATATGGCCAAGAAAAGTTACTGATCTTAGCCAAAACTCACACTTACTGAATTTAGTAAGCAATTGATGATCTCTAAGAAACTGTAATTTAATTCTGAGATGTTCTGCATGATCATCTTCTCTGCTAGAATAGACAAGAATATCATCAATGAAAACTATGACGAACATGTCCAAGTACTTCTTGAATACTCTGTTCATCAATTCAGTGAAAGCCACTGTGGCATTCGTTAGCTCAAACGACATGACTAGAAAATCCTAGTGACCATAACGGGTTCTGAAGTCTGTCTTTGAAATCTCACATTCCCGTACTCTAAGTTGATGATAGCTGAATCTCAGATCTATCTTAGAGAAATAAGTTGCACCTTGGAGCTGGTCGAATAAGTCATCAATCCTAGGAAGGGGATGTTTGTTCTTAATTATGACTTTATTCAACTGGTGATAGTCGATGCACATTCGGAGAGAGACATTTTTCTTAAGCACGAACAGGATTAAAGCTCCCTACGGAGAGACACTGGGCCTTATGAAACCTTTATCTAAGAGATCTTTAAGCTACTCTTTTAACTCTTTAAGCTTTGTCGGAGCTATTGGGAGCATTGGGAGCACTTGTAATGTGACCAGTGAGCTATGCCAAGGTCCATCATTGAAGTTATGGAAGAATATGGGTCGTAAAATTAGATTACGACTCGTAGTGACCAATCATAAGGAGATCAGTGTGTCAAGCCATGAAGTGTAGGCACAAGTGGTAACAAGTGAAGGCCACGACTCGTAAGGACTCACTACGACTCGTGGTAATGAGTCATAATAACATTAAAAGCTTGGAGCCTAGAAGATGAAATTACATTATAGTGGCAACGACTAACAAACCTACGAATCGTAAGGAGACCCTACGAGTTGTAATTACTGTCGAATTAAGTATTTCTATTCTATTTTTATTAGGATTTATTTATTATTTTGAGACACTATAAATACCTTAGGATTATTCCCTTATTAGGCTATGCACTTTTACATTAATTTTGATACTTTTAGCATACTCTGATCATTGTGATTTTGGGTTCGCATTCAATTGGAGACTTTGGATTTTTACTCTTTTATATTTGTGCTAATAATTGCACGTGTTATTTATTAATTTTCATGGATTTTTGCATGAACATGAACGACTAACTTCCTTGACTGGGGTTGTGGGCACCCTGGCAGACTAGCTACACAAGGGAAGTACGAGATTCATCTATTCTACTGTAGTTGCGTGTATTGTATCCTTCTTCATATTTATTAAAACCAAGCTACTACATAATCTTGGGAATAACATATATTTGAGAACGTCCTCATAAGAGGGTTTAAGATTAGGAAAAAGAGGTTACAATAGTGATTAGACGATATCAACCCTCATCTGGTCAGCTCGAGACTTAAAAGGTGAAAGTTGTACCGAGGTTATAAATAAGGGAAAACATGGAAACACCCTGAGACTCATAAGGTAAAGGGTGAAATTTATTAATGCATTCATAAGATAGTTGATAGTATATAGCTTGTTAACTTTTCATACAGAGTAGGAGGTTAGGTAGATTGAACACGAGAATCTTATGTCATTTTTAAGCTATGGGAACATATTCCTAGTGTTCATCGTCTATTATTTACAAACTCAACCATTCAAGTTTTGTTACTTATTGTTGACTTCAAAATTCTCCCATTTACTTTTCCGCAAATGCTCGTGGGTTTTGTCAAATTTAAGATACTGTTCAATGTTTTCCCTATGGGTTTAACCCCAACCTGAGTTGGGTTATTATATTTGGTATCGGCCACAACATACTTCTTTGGAGGTTAGTTTTGGGTGATATCACATATCATTACGTATTTGATCGCTAGTTTGATAATTAGTATTAACTTTTCTCAGCTGAGTAATATATGATTGGATCAATATAACTAGGGCTTAATTCTCATTTTACTTCAATCAAAAATAGACTCTCCATCTGAGTTAGGTCTAGTAAAGTTCATGGAGTGAATAATCAGTCATTATATATGTGTATTGCTTGAGTTGTTATCCAATCCCATCGATTGACGATTTAAGATGCATGAATGTCTATGTATATGATGAGTTTGAATTTCACTACTTAATGTTTATATGACTTTTAATGATGTATTGTAATATTTTTTAATATCATATTCTATATCTCTCATTTTACCTCCCTAAGCACTATTTTGGATCAAAATAAACTTGAAAGTCATATTTCACTTGTCGCTGAAACATGTTTACTTTCTATTTCTACCACATCATAGAGTATAGATCAGGAGCCACTGATCACATCTGCACTACTTTGCAGGGGTTTTAAGAAACACACAAGATGAATAGAGGTGAAGTTAGTATTTTTCAAGTTGACAGTTCAACATCTCCGACTTTAGCATTAGAAAATATTACTATCTAGTTTAATTGTGGTAGACTTTAATATCAAAAGACACATTATATGCACCTTCGATTAAAAAAAATTTATTTTAGTTTCTAGAGATTTGAGAAATGGTTATGATGTTAATTTTTCTAATAATGATTGTGATATTAGCTTTAATGAATATTTTATCTCTGCTGGTACATTAATTGATGGTCTTTTTATTATTAAATCCTCTCATGAACTGCAACAAATCATTGAATTAAATATGTCTAACTTTCAAGAAAAAGAAAATGTTCTTCTAAATTTAATGAGACGTATTTATAAAATTTGCATCTATGTCACATAAATCTAGCTAGGATTTCGAGGCTGGTTCAGGATGGACCTTTAGGTTCATTAAAAATGGAGGCATTACCAACCTGTGAATCCTATTTAGAAGGACAAATGACTAAGAAACCTTTTTCCTCAAAAGGAAACAGAGTAAAGGATAAATTAGAGTTAATTCATTCTAATTTGTTTGGCCCAATGAACGTTCAAGAAAGAGGTGGTTATGAGTATTTCCTGACTTTAATTGATGATTACATAAAATATGGATAAATTTATTTGTTATTTCATAAGTCTAAATGTTTTGAGAAACTCAAAGAGTTTAAGGTAGAAACAAAGAAATGACACGAGAAATATATCAAGTCAGTGTGATATGACCATATTGGTGAATGCCTCTCCAAAGAGTTCATTAGTTACTTATCAGAATAAGGAATTATGTCGCAGATATCTGCATCTAGAACTCCATAGTAGAATGGTGTAGCAGAAAGAAGAAAAATGACTCTTTTAAAAATGGTTAGATATATGATGAGTTACTCTGATTTGCCTTTTTATTTTTGGGGTTATGCATTAGAAAAGGCAAACTATATTCCGAACTTAGTTTCTTATAAGTCGGTATCTGTGACACCCATAGAACTATGGACTGTGCATAAACCTAATCTGAAACATGTTCTAATTTCGGAATGTCCAACATATGTGCTGAAAGAGAAGACTGAAAAGTTAAAACCAAAATCAAAAGTATGTGTTTTTACTAGATATCCTATAGGAATAAAAGGTGGTATTTTCTATAATCCTAAAGAAAAGAAAGTCACTAGAAGTACCAATGCCTAGTTTCTAGAAAAGGTCCGTATGACAAACCATATTCCTAGAAGTAAACTAGTTTTTTGAGAATCGAGAAAAGAGCTAAAAAATCTACCTACTGTCAATAATGAAGACCAAATCCAAATTCTAGATGTCAGAGTAAACATACCATTGCATTCTAGTAATGGAAGAGATGTTAATAGACATACAGTTACACAAGTGTAAGTTTGAGATAATTTATTTCATCAAAGCTGTGAGGATAGGACTGAGAAAATTACACTAGAGAAAGAAAATATTGATGTACCAACACCTCAAGGTGATGAGGATAACATAGAGAATCAAAATCCAGCAAATGATGTGGTCTAACTACAAGATCATAATAGTGTAGTTGCCTCAATACCTACCCCTACAATTTAAGTGCCTCATCGTAGTGGGAAAGATATAAGAAAACTATCTTGATATGCACTCTTAGGAGAGTATTTTGATATAATTCCTAACAAATTTGAATACCAAGCCCATGAATTATGATGAAGCACTACACATTACATATATGAACAAATGGATTATTGCTATTAAATAAAAAATGTAGTCCATGTACTCCAATAAAATTTGGGATCTTTTATAAACACATATAGATGAATCCAAACCTATTGGATACAAGTGAATCTATAAGAAAAATAGAGGAATAGATGGAAAAGAGCAAACTTACAAAGCTAGGCTAGTTGTAAAAGGATTTACTCAGAAAGAAAGGATCGATTATGAGAAAACTTTTTTGCCAATAACCATGGTTAGGTCTATTATATTTCTCTTTTCCATTGCTTCTCATTATGATTATGAGATTTAAAAAATGGATGTAAAGACAGATTTCCTTAGTGGAAGTTTTGACGAGACCATTTTTATGCGGTAGGCAAATAGTTTCACTGAAAAAGGGAAAGAACATATGTTGTGTAAGCTTAAGAGATCTATTTATGGATTAAAGCAAACTTCTAGGGTATGGAACCCTTGTTTTGATAATGTAGTTAAAACTTTTGGTTTTGAGAAATATCTTAATGAGCCTTATGTGTCCAAAAAGTGGAATGGGCACAAAATATTATGTCTAATATTGTATGTATATGATATCTTGCTCAAAGGAAATAATGCGGTCTTGTTGAATTCAGTTAAGGAATGGTTATCTAGTAATTTTGATATAATTGATTTTGGAGAAGCTTCTCACATCCTTGGGATAAAAGATATATGTTATTGGAAATCTAAAGCTCAAAAAGGGCATTATTCACCCCATTCCCCCAGTTAGCAAGTAAAAACCCTCTCCAATTCCCAAGAACAAATGAAATTCAAGTTTCTTTCCCTAGGAATTCAAGCATTCAAGCTTCAATTTTAAGTTTTTCTTCAAGGACTCAAGTAATTAAGGTATGTGGGGTATTCATCAATGGGTTCCTTCCTCCCAGTGAGTCCCAAAATCTTTTTTTTTGTTCAAGTATGAACTTTAAAATCTTCTCTGTGAAATTATCCTTGTAAATCATGAATTTAATCCATGTTTTCTTAGTAATTTGAATTCAAGCCATGTCAAAATGTTTACCCCATATGAATTAGGTTATTTCATGCTTTAAATTTCAATTACCAAGTTATGAATTAAACCATGTGAACAAGTTGTAATATCATGTTTAACACATCCCCATGTTCAAATTCATGTACCTCATTCATTCAGTGAAATGTCTTATATTTTTGGACTCTGAACTATGAATTTCTATTAATGTTTTAAGTGATATTATCTTATTTTATATCATTCTATGCTGGTGGATTATGAACACTTGATACCTATGTATTTTTCCATGTTTTCATTTTCAAGTAACAAGTTAGTCTAAATCATGATTTTATCACCATGTTCAGATCATTATTTTTATAATAAACTCACCAGTATTATTTCATGTTAAATATATTAGTTTACATGCTCATGATTTCTTCAAGATTATTCATGCATTGTTATTTTTAGAATACCATGACCCGATCTTATCATTTATCAGTGCATGCACCAACTTTTGTTTCAGTGTCTTTCAATTGGGAGCAAGACTAAGCACTGAGTGAACGTAGGAATGGATGATCCCTTGTTAGTTTGGATAGAGTCATTAGCAGCAATCCATAAGTTCCATAACTATGTAGCCAACATGGAATATGAGGGGTTACTTATCAGATTATGTGTGAATTCCTCTCAGGGGTCACTCATCAGTTTAGGCTTGACTCCCTGGTCCTTTAGCACATTAGTTTAGTGTATCCACACAACCATGTATTTGTGCCTATGGTAACGCCTCAAAAACCTATCTCGAGATGTCACATGGTGCTCAAGGCCACACGTGGCCTCAAGCTAACCCTCTAAGCCTGTCATCACTTTCAGAATTCACTGTAACACAAATGATGCTAAGATAAAGAGGAATAAGCATGTCATGACCATGCTTAGATACAAAATGATACTGTCCTGTACAACTAAAATACTGAGATCCTGTACATACTGGCATACTAATCTGACAAAGCCTCTGCTACATAAGACTGAGGAGCCATTGGGACAGATCCCCAACTGACTCATACTGAAATGAAGATAAACGACCATCTATCAGCAAGACAAAATAAGAGATACAGGGCCTCGAACCATGAGGACTCACCAACTATAGAGATGTAGAAGAAGGTACTCGAAGATCATTGTTGCTGCTGAGACTGAGCACCTGAACCTATATCACGATAAAATATAGAATACAAAAGAGTATGGGAGTCAGTACTTAGGAATGTACTGAGTATGTGGGGGTGGATGAAACATTTAAATAATATCATAAATGTATAAGAAAATCATGCATGCTGACCACAATAATTCTCTTCGCTTGAACTATCTGAAATATTTTTCTCATAAATCATCAGTAATAATACATGCTTCATAAATCTCGTAAATCATTTATCTCTACTCAAACTCTTTAACTCATGACTTAGAGTGACTCGAGAAATCAAGACTTAAATTATTATGGACGTGGGAGTTTTTTATAACCGACATGACTACACCATGTGAGCCACATAGAGTCCAATGTTTTTCCCTCCTAAGGAGAGAACCCAACATTGGCAGGGGTGTTGTACTCTTGCCAGGGAGTACAACCTCAATCTCATCTTCACAATCTCATACTCAGCCTTTGGCCCACAATTATCAACATTAATCCTACGGTGGCATGTAGTTTTGGAGAAATACCAAATTTCCCTCTCGGTGCTAAATACTCCTTCCAGACTCAGCTCAGAACACGTTAGGAAATCCACCTCAATCAATATCAACTCATGGTTCTATTATAAAAATTAAAACATAAATATATATCTCATTTGAAAATCATAAACATCTTATGGATTCCTAACTCGACTCAACTCAATACAAGTTTTCTCAATATCAAGTACATTTGTTTATCAAATCATTTCAAATATCAAAAACTTCATGGAAACATCATAAGACTCATTCTTGCCTCTCAATTTTACATATCAATATACATTCAATAGTCGAATTTCTCATGAAAAGGCATAACTCATGACACTTGTTTCAAATCATTTAAAAATCATCAATTCGTAATAAAAATATTCAACTCATGGAACTTGACTTAAATTGCTTAGAAATCATCAATACATAATGATAATATATGGCTCATGGAATAAATTCTCAATTTAAGAAACATGATGGTGAAATAATCATAAATATCAAACTTATTCAACTCAAATCTCATAAATCATTAATAGAGAAATTTGGGAGTAAACCCACTTGCAATATCATGTAAATCAATAATAGAAAGTAAATCTTTAGGCACAAGAACGAAAGGAGTGTTCTTGTTCAAACCCCATATACCTTAGATTTTGATTTTTGAAGATGCAGAAATTGCTTGAAACTTCTTTCTCACACTTTTAGACCAAGACCTTGCTGCCTTTGACTTGAGGAGCTTAGTTCTTGAACAACTTGAAAAAATTTATGGGAGATTTCTTGAATTTCTTGGAGATGATTTGATTTTTGGGTTCGGAAGAAACCCTAGGTTTCTAGAGAATTCTTGAAAGAATTTTGGAGAGGAAATGATCTTTTATTATCTACATATATATATATATATATATATAAGGCCACAAGGAGCGGAAATGACCAAGATGCCCTTTTGAAAAATACTGAAATTTGCTGATCGGGGCCTTGGACGATCGACCTGACGGTCCGTCAGAGGGACTGACGTTCCACTAAGTCGTCCGTCACTCGAAAACCAAAACTGGAATGTTCTGCCTCGACGTGACGGCTGACCTGATGGTTCATCAAAAAAGTGATGGTCCACCAAGTCGTCCGTCACCTGAGGGCCAGAAATGAGACATTCTATCTTGGTCTGACGGACACCTTGATGGTTCGTAAACTTTGTGACGGTCTACCACTTTCAAAACACATTTATGCTTGGTCTTGCATTCGTCTTACATGTTCATGTTGTCATACTCAGTATTCAGATATGATGCTCAGTATGGTTTTACAACCTATTTAGTTTTGAGATTTACATACAATATTCATGTTTCTATCGCTTTCCAACTTACAAAATTATTTTTAGCTCATGATTTATAAATTTCACTATGCCATACCATTTTCCCGTACAATTATATTTTAAATGCATATTTCAGCAAATAGCTTATGTCCTCAGTTTTAAATCATGTTTTAAATATTTACATGATTTAGTACAGGTCCCCATAAACTCAGTACATTCAAAACTACTGACCACATATATGCATTTGTTGCTACATTTCCTCATGATTAGGTATCAGATGTAGTCCATACGCCAGGGTCAGATAGTTTTCAGTATTCAGCCAGCAAGTAATGAGTGTTCTTATTTTAGGAATTCCAATAAGTTGTAGTATTGTAGTATATTGTTATTATTCTTATGTATTGATTTGTGGTAGTTGGAAGCATGTCTCAGCTACCTACATTCAGTATAGTATAGTCTTCATAGATAGTCAATCATAGTCATGATATGTAATTCAAGTTCTTTCTTTAGATTTATCACATTGTAAACTTTATCAGTATTATAATTATTTAAATTTTCTCAAGATTGTACTTCCATTCAACTAATTTATCTTGTTATTTAATTTAATTTAGATGCTCAAGTATCATGCCAGTTGATGAGTTAGTTTGGGATCATTTCTGGTTTTAAGCATTGTATTACAACTAGGGGGTAATCTCGGGTCTTGACAATCTTGGTATTAGAGCATAAGTTTCTAGTGTCCTACGGTGTCTATTAAGCTGTGTCTAGTAGAGTCTTATAGAACGGTACAGAGATGTTTGTACTTTTATTTGAAAGGCTATAGGGAATGTAAGAAATATTTCCCTTCCTTCATAACTCAGATAGTGCTGTAGAGATGTTCTTTGAGAAACTTATACAAATTTTTGTCTTGCTCCATTCATTCCAACTCTGCCATATTTTTGAGGTAACAAAAATAATCAAGCTTGAATTTCTACTGATATAGTTTTCGTAGATAGTCCCCACAGATAGTTATGGGATTGCACATAGGCTCGACAATATCCCATCAATGCTTTTATGTTCTAATGTTTGAAAGATTTCATTCATGTTCATGAAAATCATGTACTAAGACAAAGTCATATGTGCTCTCAGATCCCTTCTCAGAATCCTATGATAGCATATGATTAAGAGTTAAAAGCATGAACCCTGAAGTTCAGCAGCATTAAAGTGGGGATAATGTTTATCTAGATTTAGTAGATTATGTATCCATGGGTCTAGTTGTATGAAAGGTGTACTAGTAAGCTTGAAATAGTGTATGAAAGAATTTAAGTTAATTGATTCAAAATTAAATATGATGATGTAGGTATGATCTAAAGGTGTACCCAAGGTGATATGGGATTGTGTTATTTCTAAGTTTTTAAAGTGTGTGTTCTTAGATAGTACCCTTGGGTTTTTAAGTGAGAATGAGGCTAGTAATATAGTATATGATGTTCTTACCTGCTAAGTTATGGGCTATAGGTCGTTTATGTCAGATATTTTGTGTAATGGTAGCTCTCATGGTTAAGGGAAAAAAATAAGTTTAGATATATGATATTAGTAAGCAAGACGGAAAAGAGGCAGATTATGTGTTTAGTGAGGCAAGTATGTTGTCAAGAAGGGTGTAAGTATGTGATGATAATTGCTGAAGCTAAAAAAATTTAAAGATAATATTTATTAAGAGAGTGTTAAAGAATGAATTTAGTATAGTTCATTAAAAGTTTGGGAATATCCATGTTAAGTGTTAGAATCTAAGTTTGAATCTTGGATGATTGAGCTAATAGGAATAAAAGTTGAAATTTTAGATGGTGTAAACTCAAGGTATAGTGATACTCATGAAGATTGTAAGTTGTTAAGTGTTCAAGTTATTATATGATAAGTAGTGGGGCTACAGAAAGTTAAGAGTTGTATCTCAGAAAGAATTACTGGCAGTGGCTTTAATACTTTAAGATACAGACTTTCAGGGTAAGTTTATTATTTATGTGTGTTGTTATATCTCGATCTTTAGAGTAGAGTTTTTGTTGTTCAATTTAGAGTATATTGTAGGGGTCCATAAACTTAAAATAATGGCTAAAATTTAAGGGGGAGATGATAGAACAAGGAACCAAGTCAGACTCTCAGATTCTATTAGTGATACCAGTGTGTTCTAGAACAATAATAATGGAGGAGGATATCCAACCCATTCTTATCTCACTATAATTTTTTGTACTTTATTCATCATGACATCTACTCATGCCTTTCATGTCAACTCCATGATCCTAGCTCATGTTCATGTAATTAATATTGATTCATGTACGTTCCCAGTTCATAGTATAAGAAGTTCCAGTTCACTCAGCAGTTCAAGTCATATTCCATGAATTTATGAACTCCAAACTCAGGTTACATAGCTCATGACTCATGTACTTATCTTTACAGTATGCTAAGTTCCTATAACTCATGATGCACCCTTAATGAAAAATGAAAAATTAGATTTATGGCATGTATGCCCTCAGTTTTGATCTTTATAATGAATTCATGTCTTTGATACTCTATTCCTCATGCCTCAGTTAAATTTCATAGTTACGTGTAGTATTCTTTCATTTTTCAGGTCCTCATGTTCTAACCTTTTAGTGACCTTTCCTTATGAAATAAAGGTGGTGATATATAATTGAATTATCTAGGAGAAGGTAAATGTTACTTATTAAGGAAAATATTTTTTTTATGCTTGTTTTATCTAAGGCTATAAGTGTGAAGCAAGATTTAGGTACACCTTTTGGTATATGTCATGGTTAGTTGAGAATTCTATGTGTGTCTTCATGGGATAATGCATGGAAGTTGTTATTGATAGAGGTATTAGAGAGTATGAAAAAATTTTTCCTAGGAGGATTGGTTGACAAGAGGTTTATATGTGGTTATAACTATGGACTTAATTGTCTTGTTGGTATATAAGTGGATGAATGCATTGTGTGTTAGCGAATTTATAGTAAGAGGTTGAAGTTAGTCGTTAAAGTGTTAAGGAGTATCTTGAGATGAGAGTTGTGAAAACATATAGGATATTGAATACGTGGTTTAGACTAGTATTATGGTATTATGTGTAGTACCTTGTGACCTTGAGTAAGCTTGAACATGGTGAGAGAATTTAGTTCATCGCAGACTTTTATAGATGGAGTTATCAATACCTATGTGAGAATTATAAGTTGAATCAGATGAGCATGGTATTAAAAAGGAAAGGTATAGTTGAGAGAGTATTTGAGAAGTGTGGCTATGCTTGAAAGTTAGCAGTTGCATTGCCTAAGGCTTAGTAATTCTATTCTAGCATACGTGTCATAGGCCTATATTCCATGTTATATAGTTGTATCCATATTGCGATTCCTTATTCAGATATCTTATTCAAATCATGCTCAAAATTCTTTGCTCCCTAATGTTATTAGAACTTCTTGCAAAAAGCATTGAAGAAATACTCCAATTGAGTATAAGCTTTCAGTATAATTCAGTCCATATAGCTAGTAATTCAAATTAGCAATCAGACAGGTAAACTCTAAAAGCTTTTCGTCTTTCCATATAGTCTTATTATCTGAAGTTTAATGAATATGGCTAGTCCATGAGGTAATTCATTCACGTCCATGCAAATTACAAATTCAGTTAAGTCCATGGATCATGTCTTTAATTCAAATACTTATTCGTGATTTATTTCATAAGTGTTCAGTGAATGATCTCAGTTTTCCAAGTATTCCAACTTAGTTATTGTAATACCCCGTGTACAACCTTAGTCTACTTGTCTCATGATTCATGTTTACATAATGTACTTGGTGATTCTATGAAGTCCTTTTATTTTGATTCCTATACGTGTTTAGTTGAGGAAGAATCCCTAATGTTAAGTTACATACGTTATTTCATACTTCTAAAGCTTCAACAAGTTCCTATCTATCATTCGAGGACAAATTATTCTAAGGGGAAGATAATGTAACACCTCGTATTTTGGGCTAGAATTAGAATCGTTGTTTCTACGTGTATTAAATCAAAACCAATGATTCCCATATAAATATAAGTGTCATGATCTTTAGCCTTGTGTGAAGGGTGCTTATGAGGTTAAACATGTTCACAGGAAATTATAGATAATTTAGTCCTCTTTCCAATGCATCCAATTTTGCCTTAATTCGACAGCCCAGCGAAATGTTATGAGCATTTTTGTGAGAAACCAGTGAGGGTCTACAATTGAAGTGCGTCACAGACCTTAGGCTTTGTGATGACCTCCACGACACAAAGGCTATGTTTCCTGCATTCATAAGTAAAGGCCCAAAGGGCATTTTGGTCATTCCCTCTTTGCACCAAATACCTAAATTAATAATGTAAAGCTCAAAAGGGGCATTATTCCCCCCAGTTAGCATGTAAAAACCCTCCCCAATTCCCATGAAAAAATGAAATTCAAGTTTCTTCACCCAAGAATTCAAGCATTTAAGCTTCAATTTCAAGTTTTTCTTCAAGGATTCAAGTAATTGAGGTATGTGGGGTATTCATCAATGGGTTCCTCCCCCCCATTGAGTCCCAAATCCCTTTTTTGTTCAAGTATGAACTTTAAAATCTTCTATGTGAAATTATCCTTGTAAATTATGAATTTAATTCATTTTTTCTTAGTAATTTGAATTCAAGCCATGTTAAAATGTTTTCCCCATGTGAATTAGGATATTACATGCTTTAAATTTCAATTACCCATGTCATTCAATTAACCCTATGTTTAAATTACCAAGTTATGAATTAAACCATGTGAACAAGTTGTACTCTCAAGTTTAACACATCCCCATGTTCAAATTCATGTACCTCATTTATTCATTGAACTGTCTTATATTTTAGGACTCTAAATTATGACTTTCTATTGATGTTTTAAGTGATATTATCTTATTTTATATTATTATGTGCTGGTGGGTTATATGTTTTTGCATGTTTTCATTTTCAAGTAACAAGTTAGTCCGAATCACGATTTAACACCATGTTTAGATTATTATTTTTATAATGAACTCACCAGTATTATTTTATGTTAAATATATCAGTTCACATGTTCATGATTTCTGTAAGATTATGCATGTATTGTTATTTTCAAAATACCATGAACTGAGCTTATCATTTACCAGTACATGCACCAACTTGTGTTTTAATGTATTTCAATTGGGAGTAGGACTAAGCACCGAGTGATCGTAGGTATGGACGATCCCTTGTAAGTTTGGGCAGTGTCGTTAGCAGTAATCCTTAGGTTTCAATACTTTGTAGCAAGCATGGGATATGAGGGGCCATCCATCAGTTTAGGATTGAATTCCTCTGAGAGGTCACCCGTTAATTTAGGCTTTACTCCTTTGTCCTTTGGAACATCAGTTTAGTATATCCACAAAGCCATGTGTTAGTGCCCGTGGCAAGGTACTGAAACCCTTCCAACTAGGGTTACAAGTTAGACCTCAATTAGCTCAAATTAGGGCATGTCGGTTACATGATAACTCCCATAGTTTCAGTTTAGTTTAATATTCATAATATGTCAGTTCAGGTTTGCATGACCAAGTGTACAAATATTAGTTATTCGTCTATTCAGTTTTACAGATTATTTCAAAACACATTTATGTTTGTTCTTGCATTCTTCTTGCTTGCTCATGTATTTATGCTCAGTATTCATACATGATCCTCAATATGATTTTATCGCCTATTTAGTTTTACATGAGATTTACATACAGTATTCATGTTTCTACTGCTTCCCAACTTATAGAATTATTTTCAGCTCATGATTTATAAATTTGACTATGCCATATCATTTTCACGTACAATGATGTTTTAAATGCATATTTCAGCAAATAGCTTATGTCCTTAGTTTTAAAGCATGTTTTAAATATTTCCATGATTTAGTGCATGTTCCCATATACTCAGTACATTCCAAAGTACTGACCACATCTATGCATTTGTGCCTATATTTCTTCATGACGTAGGTACCAAATATAGTCCATACACTAAGGTTAGACAGTTCTAAGCATTCAGCCAGCAGGTGATGAGTTCTCTTATTTCGAGAACTCTAGTCAGTTGTAGTTCATGTATTGTATTATTTTTGTTTTTATGTATTGATTTGTGGTAGTTGGAGGCATGTCCTAGCCACCTGAAATCAATATAGTAGGGGCTTCATAGATTTTTAGTCAGATTGTTGATATGTAATTCAAGTTTTTTCTTCAGATTTATCATGTTGTAAACTTTATTAGTATTAAGATGCTTAAGTATCATGCTAATTTATAGGTTAGCTTGGGATCACTTGTGGTTCTAAGCACCATGTTATGACTAGGGGTAGTCTTAGGTTGTGATAATTTCAAACTCATTTTGCGCTATTGGGTAGTAATTTGTAAAAATAGAACCAGGTGTGGGATCAATATTTAATGAAAACTACATTAGATGAAAATTTTAATGGTTCTGTTGAGTTTGGAATACTAAATTTGGTGTAATAGCATAGTTTATTTGAGGGAACCAAATTTTGAACGAATTTTGAGAACCGGGTCAGAGTCCGTGAGGACTTAAGTTTTTGTTGGTTTACTAACTTCTGGTGCAGGACTCATTTATCCTTCAAATTCACATAGGGATAGGCCACATTCATGAAGGGTCAAGATATTGACCATCATGTTTGTGAGCCTTCTCCTTATCATTCATGATACAGGTTAGCCCTGACTTGGTCCAATTACCTCTTCACGATCATGGCTTATTGCCCGCGTTCTCGATAGTCCTCTTTGCTTTCCTTTGCTTTCATGACCACTTATCTTCATTCACTAAGGTTATTATTATTTTTCATTATATCGCGACTTTTGTCCCCTGCGTTATCAAAGGTCAAATCCCTGGCAGTATATAGTCCCCTCTTTCTCAATATTTCATTACTTTTCTCTTCCATTTATGCTATTTTATCCCTCAAAGTTCAACAACCTATAAAAAAATAATCCATTGGGGTTAAGGATGAGTAGAGGGTGTTAAGTTATCATACCTCACTAATTTCTTTGAAATTTTCTACCTTAAATTATTCGTGAACTCTAGATTTTCTCTTTTATTTTCCTTAACCTCTGGTGCTGATTTAAGCCTAATTGAGACTATTTGTTCTCAACTTTGAGCATACATTTCATTTCCTTCATGGGACCTCATGATGGATTTAATTTTGGAATTGTTTTAGCGGGCCCCACAGGTCTATTATGATATGATCCAACTTCCCTCAAAGTCTTTCACTAGGAGCCAAGCTCAGGAACTATAAAGGTTACAAATGATGTTCATAAAGGGAAAGGTGTTGGCGACTATTTTGATCTTATCAAAGTGTTTCTATTTGTTAAAGTTTGAAATAGGAGCTCAAAACGAAGGAATCACTCCCAAACCACCCAATGCTTATGGTTTTGACGGCAATCGACCCCTCTTGGTCTACAAGACATTAGGTGCTTGTTGATAAAGAATTTAGGGGGTTTTGAATTTAATATGTTCAATAGTTCCTATTTATTTGTATCTTCTTGTGTCAATCTATCTTCTATTTCTTATTCGATTGTTCCTATGTTTTTGTAGTTAAAACTCTTATTCTCGTAATCTTTTTCATATCATTTGATATCAAAGCTAAGCTTAGAATCATTCCCACGATTGTAGTCTTGGGTTTTATTATCTTATAAAAAAGAAGTCTAAAAATGTTTTGGTGTTTTCTAAAATTTGAGTTATTGATTCTTGAGTCTTCTTGTGTTTTTAGTTTTAAATTAGTGTTCCCTAGTACTATTTGAGTCGTAGTCTAAAATTTGAGCTTATTCTAATAAGATAGGAGTGACCCACCATTGTTGAATCTTTAGTTTGATGAAATTCGAAGTGGGTTCTAAAATTTGAAATTTATGGTTGAGAATTGAGGCTTAAAATTTCCCGGGTTATGTTTGGGAACTTGAAAGGAGCTCGAATTTTGAATTTTATTGAATTTTGAGTTTGTTTGCTTAAGGGTTAAATTTTGAATGTTCTTTAAGTTCTTTATGTATTGTTGAAGAAGAACTCTTAAAGAAATGTTTGATCCAAAAAAGTAAAGTAAAAAAGAAGTGTACTTGTTTATACCAAGGAATATTCCAAAGGAAGGACAAAAGGCCCACAAGAAATTCTAACCTAAAGGCGTTGATGATTCAAGTGACGATCAATCACACTTGTGACTAACCATAGCAGCTTCCCTGATGGCCAATTTCTGAGACAAAGTTCAAGCCACATTCTGGATAAGGAAAAATGACTTTACCCCAGTGACGGTCAGTCACCTTAAAAAAGTGATCAACCTAATTAACAGTTAGTGATCAACCTACTTAGTTGTACATTAGTTCTTGAGTTCGTTTTCTTTCTTCATCCTATTTCTTTTGTGATTTTCTATTTTTTACTTTGTCATAACTTTTTGGCTCAAGTCCATACATAATTTTTGTGGGTCCTCCAAACAAGAATCTATTTTGAACAAGAGAAACAATCAACACCTAAACTATCAGTAGAGTATAAACCATCATTCAATATTTGTGAATCCAAGTGTGAGGCATACAGTGGTGTGTAGTGTTGTGAGGTTGTTTTCCTAATGTTAACTAGTTTGTTGTTTTTATTAGTGTCTTTCTTCATAGGTATAGTGCATCCAAAAGGTGAAACATCACAAGCTATGGATAGCAATGCCTCAATTACAATCTTAGCTGCAATTGAATCCTTATTTTAGAGAATGGAATTCATGGAAGGATACATATCCACCCTATAAGGAAGTGTGTTAAGTATGGAAGGGAGAATGGTTGAAATGGAAAGTCATCTAAACTCCACCTATCCACTCCTCAAAACTACCATGCCTTATCTAGCGTACATGATCAAAACATATCCACTAGTACCTCCCCAAAAACCCTCCATCAAATTTTCAATCTACCGATACAAACACAAGGTTCTAATACCCAAACAATTACCCATCCACAAAATTGAAATCTCATTTGTCCACTCCAGCCCTAATTTAACCAAAAATACCAAATAAAACCCCAAAATTAATACCCCAATACCAAGGTGTGCCTCAATCTTCACCTAACCAAGATCCCCTACTCTAAGTCCCCCTTAACCAAAACCAACCCATCCATGTCAAGCAAGTAAGGAGAGAGGAGACTCAAAAGAGTTTGAAGCATTTATGAAATCAACATATGGGTAGAGAACATAAGGAATAGACAAATGGGTCAAAGAGGTTGAAGAGAAAGGTTTGGTCTAAATGAGGGATAATGTAACACCCCAGATTTTTGGCCTCTAAAAATTTCATGACTTTTGTATTCACTATCTAAGTTACGGCTTAAGTGATGGGTCATGAAGTCTCCTCACGAGTTATATGGTCCCAATCGTAGCCTGACCAAAAAATTGGCCAAAGTTTCTATCTTGATTATGACATGAACCTTATGAGTCGTGAAGACTCATTACGGTCCATAAGGATCAAGTCGTGGGCAAACTAGTGAGCAATACCCAAGTTTATATTGATATAACAACTGGACCCTTACGAATCGTAAGGTCAGGTCATAAGTCATAGGGTGTGACTCATGACTAAACCAATGAAGAGGGTCTAAGAGTCTCCCCAGATTATGAGTCTAGGCAATGACTCATACCTAGTCATCACGAGTCATGACACGACCCATAACGATAAACGACCAATTTTCTGCTCTTTTAATTAAGGGCACTTTGGTCATTTTTCTCTTTCTTCAATCATAAGACATGACCATAAAACATCTAAAGGGGGTTATTTTCATTACTTAAACAATCATAAACTACTCTTAAACTCTCTCTAATTCTCCAAGAAAGAACAACTAGGGTTTTTAAAGGATTGAGAATCTAGGGGTCAATTTATGTTGTTTCTTCTCCAAATTCTTAATAATCTCAGGCATGTATCTCTTTCCTAAAACTTTTTTTGCTAAAATCATATGTTTAAATCATCATCCATGTGATTTGATTTATGTATTTGAATTTGGGTTGAGGACTTTTGGATATTGTTGATTGAATTGCTTTTTCTATGGCTTTTGTGAATCATTCATGTTTTAAATTGAAGGCTTTTGAACTAATTGATGCATGAGAATGGTAATTGGTAATGGGGGGGGGGGGGGTCATGGATTCCCTCAAATTGATTTGATAAACTTATAGGGGTCATGGATTCACCCAAATTAATTTGATAAACTTACGGGGGTCGTGGAGTCCCCCAACTCTACGGATTTTGGTAATTGAATTAGTAATGACCTCAACCTAACTTTATGAAATTAGCTTTGAAACATAGATATATGCATATTGAAACCCAATTTGAAACTACTACATTTCATAAAGGGGTAATGGGATACAAACGTCATTAAAAGGCCTTTATAACCATGAGTTAATTTTAAATTGAACCTAAGGGATGTGGATTCCCCCAAGATAATGATTCATTGGACCATCAGGGTTGTGTATTCCCATAAGTTGATGAATAATTGGACCATGGGGGTCATGTATTCCCCAAAGTTATTGGTCAATGGTAATGGTATAATGATATTAGATTGCAAAAGTAATTGGAATGACGATACCAATGGTATGTGACTTAATGGATGGTCCTTGGTTTAATGAATTAGAATGTGTAAATGTTTTAATTAGGCTTAAAAGGGGGTTGTGTAGCTGGCCATAAGGGTGGAGGTCCTAACGGACCAAAACTAGAAACCCGTATTTTTCGACATGAGGGTTGGTCTTAATGGTTGTGTGCTTGTGTCACACCTTATGTATATTTTTTATGGATTAATGAAGGGTTGTATATTCCCCAAACTTCCTTGACACCTATGGTTTTTACAACTAACATGTACTGGAGCCCTTCTGGTGGGGGAGCCGAACCCATATAGCCCGTGGGTTCCTTTTAAGACAGTTGAAGCTACACTGTCCAGGTTAATATTTTAACTCTCATAATAACCTTGTCCCCTATCCCGGCATAAAATATGTTTTTATTTATGATTGTGTGTATAAAGTTTTTGAATTATTTTTGACTGATTGATTATGGCATTATTTTATCCCCTCCCTAAGTTACATGCTAGCACTTACCCCGCTAACCATCCCTGGACCCTGTATCCCCACACGATACAGGCTTTGAAGATACCTTTATTTCCTTATACAGTGGTAGGTGATTTCTGGATTGTCCGTGCGTCAGCTTTGAAGTGGTGATCTTTTATTCTACAAAGGGCCCTCATTTTATTGTCTTGTCTTTACTAACATCTTAAACTATTATGGCAGCTTTTTAGCTATGGTCAGGGGCATGTCCTAAATTAGGTTGATTTTTATTTCTTAGAGGCTTTTGTGGACAAAGTTTGGGTGGATTGTGCTATGGATTCTTAGATCCCTCTTGTCATTATTCATCTATATTTTTATATATTTAAAACTTAGCTCTATCTTGTTATATATTTGGAAATCATGTTTATCTTGTTTTATGTTCAGAACTCATACACTGCTAGATGTATTATGTTCTGGTTGGCTAGGCTAATGGGGGCGGTCTTTGATCCTTGGTAGACTTGAGATACCCATAATAACTAGGACCTGGTTTGGGTTGTGACAAATTGGTATCATAGACTAGGTTTATAGTTATTGGGTGTCCATAAATCCATGTCAAGTAGAGTCTCTTTTATGGGTACGTAATGCACCACACTTATAAGGAAGATGCTATAAGGCATTTAGGAATATTTCCCTTTTCTTGTGATATATATTCGGGCAATAGAGTTTAAGGTCTTAAAATCTCATCTAATCTTCATTTGCTTGCATTTTAGATCATGCCTATGAGAAGATATGATACTCTTAAAAACTTCTCTATCCCAATTTAGGATAATGCGGATGGAACTTACACTGTTTATGGAGTTCAAACTCGACCTAAGATCCTTGCTTCTGATTATACTGCCTCTTACAGAGTTTTACCAGTACCTATAAGTCCTCCTCAGTCTTCTTGGGATGATGATATTTATGCCTCACCATCCTAAGGAGACATTTCTAATATTGAGTTCTATCAATCTATTCATCTGCTGATTCTATTGGTGACTTTTTAGTATCTTCAGACTGACTGTGTTGGTTCTATTGCTCTTATCTTCTGAGGAAACTAGAGTAGGATAGTTTATGAGGTTTAGCTATCTGACCTTTACAAGCTCGAAGGTAGAGGAGGATCCTCAAGGTTTGTTGATAAAATAAAGAAGATATTCTGGGTAATGCATACTACTATTGTGGAGGGTGTGGAGTTTTCCATATATCAGTTGAAAGATATGGCATATTAGTGGTATAAAGAGTGTGAGTAGTCGAAGGGTGATGATGCTGAGTCAGCTATATGGGAGGAGTTTTTTGATGCTTTCCTCGATCATTTCTTTCATCAGGAATTGAGAGAGGCTAAACCTGAGGAATTTATGAATTTAAAATAGAGATGGATGACTGCGAAGGAGTATGCTCTGAAATTCTACCAGCTATTTTGTTATGCTCCAGAGATTATATCTAGTATGAGGGTGGGAATGAGGAAGTTTTCTTTGTGTTTGTCTCAGGACTTAGTACTAAAGTGTAAGGCTGCAATGTTGAATAATGGCATGGATATATCTAGGCTTGTGGTGTATGAAGTAGGTTGAAGATGAAAAGAAAAAACAAATAGAAATATGAGAGAGGCAAAATAAAAACCTAGATCTTCAGAGCAGGGTGGAGGCCAGTAGAATAGTGAGTTTAAAGCCCAAGGTGCCTAGTTTCAGACTAGTGAAGCTCAATCAGAACCACCTCACCTTCCTTTTAGATTCTGTGGACATTTGCATAATGGTTAGTGCTATGTGGGGAGGAATCATTACTTTAATTATGGTCAGCTAGGGCATATGGAGCGATATTGTTCAGCTAATATTGCTTCTTGAGCTAATAAGGTTTCGATTTTAACTTCATGAGTTCCTAGACCAAGGGGTGCTACTTTTGGTACAGACATTAGTCAGAATTATCTTTATGCTCTTACCACTCATCATGAATCTGAGGCATCTGCTGATGTTATTACTGGTATGTTGAAACTTTTCTTACATGATACATATTGCCTGTTTGGCCCAGTGTCCACCCTTTATTATATGACCCCTTATGAGGTTGCTCATTTTGGTTTCGATCCTGAGAGTATTTTTGATCCTTTCTCTGTGTCTACCCCGGTAGGTGATTCTATTATGGCTAGAAAAGTCCATAGGCCTGTGTGGTATCCGTCTTTCATAAGGAGACATTAGTGGACCTATTAGAGTTGGATATGGTATATTTTGATGTTATATTAGGGATGGATTGGCTTTATTCATGCTATACTTTCTTGGATTGTAGGACCCCTAAGGTTAGTTTCCAATTCTCGAATGAACCAATGATTGACTAGGAAGGGAATTCTCTAGTACCTAAGGGAAAATTTATTTCCTATCTAAGAGCGCAAAAGTTGATTTCTAAGGGGTGTCTATACCATCTAGTGTTGGTTAAGGATTTTGATTCATAAAGTCCTTCCATGTGATCTATCCCACTGGTTAATAAATTTCCTAAAGTACTTCCCGATAATCTTCCTGGTATTCCTACCGATAGAGAAATAGACTTTAGGGTTGATCTTTTATCGAATTCCCATCCTATCTCTATCCCTCTATATAGAATGGCTTCGGCTGAGTTGAAAGAGCTTAAGAAGCAGTTAAAGGATCTTCTTCATAAGGGTTTCATCCGTACTAGCATCTTTTCGTAGGATGCGCCTGCGCTTTTTTGTGCATAAGAAGGATGGGTCTCTTTAGATATGCATAGACTATCAGTAGTTGAATAAGGTAACTGTGAAGAATAAGTTCCCTCTCCCGAGGATTAACAACCCTTTTAACCAGTTTCTATATGCTAGATGTTTCTCTAAGATTAATCTTTGATCGGGTTATTATCAATTAAAGATTATGGATGTGGATATCCCTAAAATTGGTTTTTGTACCCGTCATAGTCACTATGAGTTCTTGGTTATTTCATTTGGTTTGACTAATTCTCTGACTGCGTTTATGGATTTCATCAATTGGGTATTCAGGAAGTTTTTTAATTTATTTGTTATCGTGCTCATTGATGATATCTTGGTGTATTCTAAGAGTGAGGAGGACTATGCCAATCACCTTCGAGTAGTGTTGTAGATTCTTTAGGATTAACAGTTGTATGCCATGTTTTTGAATTATGAGATTTGGTTGAATGTTGTGACCTTTTTTGTTCATGTGGTTTCCAGTGAGGGGATCATGGTGAATCCATAGAAAGTTAAGGCGGTTAAGAAGTGTCCTAGACCCACGACTCCAACCGTCAAGCGGAGATTCTTAGGTTTAGTTATGTATTATTGGAGGTTTGTGGAGAGCTTTTTTTCTATTGCTGCTTGATTAACTAAGCTTACTCAAAAAAAGGTGAAACTTCTATGGTCTAATTCCTATGAGGGTAGCTTTGAGAAGCTGAAGGATAAGTTGATTTCTTCGAGAAGCTGAAGGATAAGTTGATTTCTTCTCCAGTTTTGACCTAGTTAAGGGAACTAATGGTTTTGTTTTTTACTGTGACGTATCTCATATGGGACTAGGTTGTGATTGATGCAGCATGATAGGGTGGTAAAATATGCTTCTAGACAGCTCAAGGTTCATAAAAGGAATTGTCCGACTCATGGTCTAGAGTTGGCAGCTGTGGTGTTTGTATAGAAGATTTGATGCCATTATTTGTATGGAGTGCATATTGATATCTATTTAAACTATAAGAGCTTATAGTATGTGTTCACTAGAAGGAGTTAAATCTCAAGCAAAGAAAATGGCTTGAGTTGCTTAAGGACTATGACATGAGTCTCCACTACCATCCAAGTAAGGCTAATATGGTTGTTGATGCTCTTAGCAGGTTGTCAATGGGGAGCTTATCTCATATGGACGAGGAGAAAAGAGGATTGGTGAAGGATATTCACCGATTGGCTAATCTTGGAGTTTTTTTTTGGATTCTGAAGATGGAGGTATGATTGTTCAATAGGTGTTAAAGTCATCTTTTGGTTTTGAGGTAAAAGAAAAATAGGTTTTGGATCCAATCTTTATGCATATTAAGGATTATGTGGGCCAACAGAAGGTTATGGATTTTGAGATTAGGTGTGATGGCATCTTTAAGTATCAAGGTAGGTTGTGTGTTTCACATATTTATGGGCTACGGGATGGATTTTAGCTGAGGCTCATGAGTTGAGGTATCCAGTTCATTCTGGTTCAACGAAGATGTACTATGACTTGAAGGAGATTTATTGGTGAAACAACATGAAGAGAGATGTGGCCAATTTTTTGGCTAAGTGTATGGTCTATCAGCAAGTTAAGGTTGAGCACTTGAGGACCGATGGTATGTCTCAAGAGATTGAGTTGCTCATGTGGAAGTGGGAGATGATCAACATAGATTTTATTACTGATCCTCTGCGATCTCAAAATCAAAATGATTTGATTTGGGTCATTGCGGATAGGTTGACTAAGTCTTCTCACGTTTTACCTGTGAGGACTAATTACTTTGAAAGGGATTATGCCAATTAATTTATGCAGGAGATCGTCAAGTTGCATGGTGCTCCAATTTCCATCATTTTTTATTGAGGCACACAATTCTCTTCCTACTCTTGGCATTAATTTAAGAAAGGCTTGGGCACACAGATGAACCATAGCACTGCGTTCCACACTTAGATAGATGGATAAGTGGAAAGGACCATTCATACTTTAGAAGATATGCTAAAGGCTTATGTGATTGATTTTGGAGGTAGTTGGGTGGATTATTTGCCTCTCATTGTGTTTACATATAATAACAGTTATCACTCTAGTATTGGGATGGCTCTTTTTAAAGCTCTTTATGGTAGGAGGTGTAGATCTCTTATTAGGTGGTTTGATGTTGGTGAGACTAGATTGTTCAACTTGGACTTAGTTGACCAAGCCATGGAGAAGTTAAAGGTGATCAGGGATAGGCTTAAGACTGCTCAGAGTTGCTAAAAGTCCTATGCGAATGTGAGGTAAAGAGAGTTGGAGTTCGAAGTTGGCGATTTGGTGTTCTTAAAGGTATCTCCTATGAAGGGAGTGATGAGGTTTGGGAAGAAGGGGAAACTCAGTCCCTTCTATGTGGATTCATACTTTATTTTGAAGTGAGTAGGGAACGCCACTTATGAATTGGATTTGCCTTCGAGTTTGGGTTCCATTCACCTGATTTTCTCTGTGTCGATGTTGAAGAAGTGTGTGGGCGATCCTTCTTTGGTTTTGACTATTAAGAGTTTTGGTATTTCAAATTATTTGTCTTATGATGAAGTTCCAGCTGAGAGTTTAGATAGGAAAGTTTGTCTTTTGAGGACTAAGGATGTAGCTTCGGTGAAGGTCCCTTGGAGGAACCACAACGTAGAAGAAGCTACTTCAGAAGCTAAAAAGGACATGAAGTCCAAATATCCATTCTTGTTCCTCGGGTTGGATAATCATGCTTAAGGTATGTGTTTTCCTACTTTTTTGTTTTTCTAACTTTGTTAATGGCTTTATGAATGCATTCCTATGTTACAATCGTGCTCATGGATGCCTTGATTCATCATTTGGGGACGAATAATCTTAGGGGCAGAATGTAACACCCCAGATTTTTGGCCTCTAAAAATTTCTTGACTTTTGTGATCACTATCCAAGTTATGATTATGTGACGTGTCATGAAGACTGCTTATGAGTCGTATGGTCCCAATCGTTGCTTGAACAGAAAGTTGGCCAAAGTTTTTATCCTGAGTACGACATGGAAACTCACGAGTCGTAAGACTCATTACGAGCCAAAGGGATCAGTCGTAGGCAAACCAATAAGGAATGCCCAAGTTTCTATTTATATCACGACTGAACCCTTATGAGTCATAAGGTGACATCATGAGTCGTAGGGTGTGACTCATGACCAAACCAGTGAAGGCGGTCTAAGTGTTTGCGCAGACTACAAGTCTAGGTAATGACTTATATCCAGTCGTCACAAGTCATGACATGACCCATAACGACTGGCGACCAGTTTCCTGCACTTTTAATTAAGGATACTTTGGTTATTTACCTCTTTCCCCAATTATAACCCATGACCATAAAACATCTAAAGAGGGTTATTTTCATTATTTAGACAATTTTAAGCTACCATGGGGGTCGTGGATTCTCCCAAGTTAATGGTCAATGGAAATGGTATAATGATATTATCTTGCAAGCGTAATTGGTATTACCAACGATATGTGCCTTAATGGATGGTCCTTGGTTTAATGAATGGGAATGCGTAAATATTTTAATTGGGATTAAAAAGGGTTGTGTAGCTGGCAGTGAAGGTTGAGGTTTTGAGGGACCGATACTACAAACTTGTATTTGCCAGCGCAGGGATTGGTCTTAATGTTCGTGTGCTTGTGTCACACCTTATATATATTTATCATGGAATGGCGAAGGGTCGTGGATTCCCCAACCTTCCTCAATACCTCTGGTTCGTATGACTAATATGCATTGGGGCCCTTCTAGTGGGGGGAACTAAACCCATATAGCCTGTAGATTTCTTTTATGACGATTAAAGCTACACAGTCTAGGTTAATATTTTAAATCTCATGCTAAACCTTGTCCCCTATTCTGACATATTATTTATTTATGTATATGATTGTGTACATATGGTTTTGGAATGATTTTGGACTGATTTTGGACTGCTTGATCATGGCATTATTTTATCCCCTGCCTGAGTTACATGCTAGCTCTCACCCCGCTAACCGTTCCCGAACGTTGTATCCCCATGCGATGCAGGGTCCAAAGACACTTTTGTTTCCTTGCACAATGGTACGTGATTTTTGGATTGTTCATGAGTCAGCTTTGAAGTGGTGAGCTTCCATTCTCCAGAAGGCCCTCATTTCATGGTCTTGTCTTTACTTACGTCTTAGACTATTTTGGTAGGTGTTTGGCTATGGTCGGGGGCATGTTCCGACTTTGGTTGATATTTGGTTTCTTAGAGGGTTTTATGGACAAAGTGTGGGTGTATTGTGGATTCTTAAATCCCTCTTGTCGTTGATTTATCTATCTCGTTGTATATTTGGAACTCAGCTCTATTTTTTTATATATTTGGAACTCATCTCTATCTTGTTATATGTTTGAAACTCATCTGCTGCTAGTTGTATTATGTTATGGTTGGCTGGGCTAATAGGTCTGGTCCTTGGCGGACTTGAGGTACCCATGACAACTAGGCCTTGGTTCGGGTTGTGATAGACAACCACCACCATGGGATGCTTTAAAGGGCATCATCAGATAAAAACATAACTAGAAAGGTATAGGCATGAGTTGCTTGCCAAATTGTACAACTTAAGGCATAAGAACAAGAGTGTTTTAACCTTTTATGATGAATTTCAATAATTGATCCTGAAGCTTGAGTATCATAAGAACATGGAACATTCCATCATCCGCTTTAAGGTTGGATTAGACAAGGAGATTTCCATATCCATGACTTTCCATAGGTTTGCTACCATTGAAGAAATATTTCAAGAGGCCTTAGAGGTTGAGAGAGAACTCACGTTGAGGACATATATCAAACCCAAAGGGTACTCATCCACTAATTCTTGGAGTAAGAACAAAGAAGTACCTCAACCATTATTGAGATGGAACAAGAATAAGGACATCAACAAGTCTTATGACAAAAAGCCCATAGAAAAGACTACTCTAAAGCACCTAATAAGGAATGAAGGTAACAAATATCCAACTCTTAATCCTAAAGGTTTTAAATATTTTAAATGTCCAGTTTAGGGACACAAGGCAAATTAATGTCCTAACCGGAGAAATGTGATCCTTAGAGAAGGAAAGTTTTATTACCTTGGAGAAGAGGTGGGACTAGAAGAGGATAGTAAAGGAGAAACCCAAGGAGTTAAAATTGAAGAATATGAACAATTAGAGGGAGATGGTGTGGATGCTTAGCCTCAAGATAGAGAGTTTGAGGTTCCAAACTTTATGGTAAGACAAGTAGTGACTAGTGAATAATTAGAAGACCCAAGTCAAAGGGAAAATCTATTTCATACTAAATGTCTTATTAAGAAGAATTTGGTCATTGATAATAAATTACTTCAAGATGGAAAAAAGTAGATAAAATCAATTTGAATTTGTTAAAAATATTTACCTATATATGAATATTGAAAGGAGACCAAGTATTAAGAAAAAATATTATCGTTCTAGTTATACCATTTATAACATTCACATTTAAGTCAAAATAGATAATAAAATACTAAATATAAAAAAGAGATAGAATTTAACTTTAAAAATTTTAAACGAATAAATCATAATAATCTCAAGGAAGATCTTGAATTTTTTTTTTTTTTTAATCTTATTAATAGATTCATTATTTAGTTAGACTATATTACGAAAATTTGTATTTGAATAAAAAAATCACTAAGGTTACAAACTTATTTTTCTCAAGAAAGAAAAACACTATGAATAATTAAAATCATTTTTAACAATTAATTTTCTTGTTTCAAGCCTATATTGTTTGAATATATAGTGACCTTCTCATAGATTTCTTCTTCTTAAAATCTCATTATTAATTAGTGACAATAGTTCTTCAATATGTGGATATTTTACTATACCAAAATATGATATTGAATAACGATTAATAAAATTAAAAAAAATCAATCATTTTTATCATAATTATGCAAGACCTCAAAATAATATATAATCAAGAAATTATATTATTCATAGTATAAATTTATATTTGTATAAAGAGATTAAAAAATTAACAAACCTAATTTTCTCGAGAAAGAAGAATAACTACGAATAATTCAAATCATTTTCAACAAATGATTTTCTTGTTTCAAACCTATGTTACATTGTGATTACGTTGTTCAACCTTCTCATATGTATATTCTTCTGCTGAACTCTCATTCTGAAATATTGATAACATTTCATCAATATGTGTGATTCTTATTATGTTGAAATCTTTATATTTAAAGCCTGAAATTTATGAAGAAAACTTTGAATTAATATTTAGCAAACTATTGACAATTCTTATTTCTACATATTCATAATGAAAAGCCTGATAAATACCAATAAGGCTAATGATCAATAACAATAACAGAGAAACAGAGAGAGAGAGAGATAAAAGAAAAGTGTGCCACTATTTCTGTGTTATTGAATTAGTATGTATAGCCATATAAAGTCAAATTTTCCATATAATAAAAATAAAATGTAAATTATAAATTAACTTTTTAAAATAAGTACACAAATTAACTTAAATCATAAAACTTAAGATATTTATCTTTTCAAAATTTAACTTTTCCATATAAACATCACTGAATTGATATAAACAATATTTTAAAACGTGATACAACAACAAAAACAATAAACCCAGTATATTCCCACATTTTAAAACGTGATAAATGAATTAAATAATCCAAAAATGTTGTGGCATTATATTTTTTTGTCTCTATTTTTTTAATACATAAGAGATGCTAAAGCCATATAATTACTCCATCTAAATGTGGAGATCTTGTTGAAGACTAATACCCAACTAAAATAGATTAATACATATTAATTTAAAATTTCTACAAAATAATCTCCTTTCTTTTATAGTGCAAACTTACCATTTAAAAATTACTCCTATTTCATTTGAATAAATAAGTTCTTAGTAGATTGCACAAATAAGTTAATTAATTATATTTATTTTCATTAAATAAATAATGTACGATATTATTGTAATACGACTACACAATCAACTAATTAATTTCAATTAATAAGAATCAATTTTCTAATCATAATATATAAACTCAAGTTCCTTAAATTTAATGATGTAAATTCAAAATATATTTATGGCTAAAGTAGTAGCCAATGTTCGTTGTTTTTTTACCAATATATGTATATCAATTACGTAACTTTGAATATATATTTTCTGTTAAAATAATTCTCAATATTAAATGATTTTTACATCAATTTAATCTAATTAATTTGATGAAAATAAAATTATTATTAATATTATAAATATCTACTTACCATAAACCTGTCCTAATTTTATATCTTGATTATATTTAATTACTGTACAATTACAGAAAGGACTCAAAAATGGAAACCACTGATATTAGTTACCATTATAATTTCGGAAATTCAATCCCATAAATTTCTCATATTTTTATAGTTTCATTATATTAATTTGATATTAGTTACCTTCATAATTTGGGGAAGAATTTTAAAAAGGTAACAATTATTTTTTTCTCAATTACTGTTTTATTTTCCAAAAATTTCTTATAAAATTTTAATTTGACTATAGTCAATTGATTATATAATTATCTTTATAATTTTCTAAACACTCAAATAAGGTAACAATTATTTTCTTTCCTAATTACGGATTTTCTTATATTCATTCATTTATTGTTTTACAAAAATAGGTCAAACTTATTTGTGATTAAAGTTGAAATATTTTTAAAAAAATGTCAATTAAATTTTTTTCATATAAGTTGTTTGATTGCTAATTGATTATTAATTCACAAATTTTTCTTCTAATACTTTCTTGATTTACTCAGTTGTAATGAAATCATGATTTTTTAAATATAATATCATTATTTATTATATTGTTTGCATATTTTAAGGGGTGACATCTATATATTTTTTTGGTTTTCCATCTGGTTTCAGTGACCTCATTGGAGCCCCAACTAATCCGGATCATGCGTTGCAGGGCCCATTAAGGTGGCAATGTTCCCAACAGAGTTTTCTCCATACCCAGGGTCAAAAACCTCAACCTCTAGTTAAGGGTGGAGAAGTCCCATCCACAGCACCATAACCCATATTTGTGACATCTATATTATCATATTCCCCATTTGATAATATTTGTTTCAAGATTGGCAATTAACTATTTTCTTTTATACAAAAATGTAATTAGTGAAATTCATACAAAGATTGTTTAATTAGTTGGATTAGTGTCAATATAGCAGTAATATCTAATTTTAACTATCTTTCAATTAAATTCATATTTTTGTTTTATTTGAATTTAAAATTTTACATCCTTCCATTAATACTAAAAGTTTCTCATCTCAATCAAAATATTTCTTTTCCAATTATGTCTCTTGATTGTAATTGATTACCATGTCATATTGAGTTACTCAATATGTCTTTTCATAAATGTCAAGTAGTTGCACAACTAATATTACATACTTTTCTTAAACATACGAAGGATATGAAATAAATAAATAAATAAATAATCAACAAAACATAAATTAATTAACTACTAATCTTAATATGAAATAATTGAACAATTATTTATTTTTACCATAATAAGAAATGTAAGATAATATTAAATAAATAAATAATCAATAAAACATAGAATAACCTAACATAATTAACTACTAATCTTAATATGAAATAATTGAACAATCGTAATGATTTTCATCTGACAGAAATGAAATTTAATTATTTTTTAACCACAATAGAAATAAATGTTAATTATTTTTTACCAAAATATGAAATAAGAAATAATATTAAATATTTAAATAATCAATAAAATAGTTTTTTATTATAAAATGATAGCTTTTTGTTGTAAGAATTCAAGAGGATAGTTCTCAAGATGCCACTTGGCTTAAATTTAAGCTAGACTATACAACTTTATTATGTATATAGATGTGAATATAAATATTTCATCAATACACACACACACACACACATACACACGTATTCACAACCTCATTTGAAATCAAATAGGGAAATTCACCTTTTCTCAAAATGACACTCAATAATTTGCAATTCTGTTAGGTTTTTATATCTTAATTTCTTCCAAAAACTATATTGAAAAACAAAGTAGTATTAGTTAAGTTTAATGAATAATCATACCAATAAAAAAATTTCAAAAATGTGAACAAAAAATCGAAGTAATGAAAAATACAGAAAAGAGAATACAACTATTAATTGGAAGATAAAAACAATATCAAGACTAAATAAGAAAATAAAATCAATTGGGTTCATAATCTAGAAATCATCAACTACTCAGAAATAAATTTAAAAATAAAAGACATATCCTCAAGCAATTAGTATCAACTTTTTTTTACAAATTGCAGAAGAAACTATATTACAATAATTAAATCATTATAGAATATGATAGTGAGTATGTGAGTGAATAGTATCCAGAGAAAAATAATTGAGAAGTTCAAAACTAATTCTTTATCGAACCGTATGTGTACACAACAATGATCTTTTCTTTCTTCTGTGGAAATACAATAAGAGGTGAATAAAACCTCCTCCTTAGTCGAGTGAGTTCTTGTTTCTATGCTTTCTTCTTCAGATAATCTCATAGATTGATATTGTGGAGTAAGATTCACATATATATAGTATTTTCCATAGAGATTTTTTATATAGAAATGACTCTTAATTACAATATTATTTTACCATATATGCTGCTTGACTGCTAATCAATTAATAAATTTCATATAATTAATGTGATAATTAAAATAAGAAATAAATTTTCCATATTAATATTTACTTAAAATCTAAACAAAGTAAACATAAATAAATTATCAAATAATTTGGTCATGCAAAAGGCTGTGATTTAAATGAATCATTTCTTTACTTGTGAAAAAGAGTCCCTGCATGGAAGAGAATTAATTGAGATTATAATCTGTAAGCAATTTACCATTTTTCAGCAATAAATCAGTAATAAATTGTTTAGGTAGAATTAAAAAAAAAATATTTCTAGCTAAAAAAGGAAATAATCGATATTGATTAAAATTTACTATAAATTGTTTGCTTTTATATATTTTTTAAAATTCATTAATATGGCAAAAAAATATTTTATGTCATGTAAATTATTTTTTTATGGTAATATTATACACAATATAGTAATGTTTTATAGAATAACCTAACATGTTGAAAAAAGTCTATCTATAAAGGGAAATTAATACGAATCAATAGTTTTATTAACAATTTATAATTCTTAACCTACAACTCAAGTATAAATCATTTAAATGTAAATATTATGCTTTAATTCTAATTAATATAGAATTGCTGAAAAGTACATACTTACAATTTTCTATTTTTGTGCACTACATCTCCTATAATTTTTATATTTAGTTGATTACATAATTATCTCCCTTTCCGTAATTGTAGTTTTCATTCAATATTAGTCAAACTTAGTTGATTTATATATACCATAATATGAAAATTTTGAATAAATCTACAATATTAATGTTCCTTAACTCTTAATATTTTTCATCCAATATAAATAAAACTTAGTTATTTTTTTATCACAATATAAAATAAATATGAAATAATTAATTATTTATAAAATAGTTTTTTACTGTCCAAATGTCAAGTTGCTAGTTCTCAAGATATTACTTGGCTTAATTATAGACTAAAATATTCTTCTTTATTGTATATATATATATATATATATATATATATATATATATATATGAAATAATTAACTACTAATCTTAATATGAAATAATTGAACAATCATAATAGTTTTCATTAAATAGAAATGAATGTTAATTGATTTTTACCATATTTTTACCACAATATGAAATAACATTATACGAAATAATATTAAATCATAATAGTTTTCCTCTAATAGAAATGAATCTTAATTGTTTTTTACCACAATGTGAAATAAGTTTTAATATTTAAATAATCAACAAAATAACTTTTTGTTATGAAATGATAGTTTTTTGTTATAAGAATTCAAATAGTTAGTTCTCAAGATGACAATCATCTTAACTAATACTCCCTCCGTCCCATTTTATGTGTCGCCATTTGATCGGGCACGGAGTTTAAGAAAAAAGGGAAGACTTGACAAAGTTTACCAAATTATCCTTTATCAAAAAATGTGCCAATATATTTTTTTTAATTAAGTGGGACCAATAAGGGTAAAAGGGTAATTGTGTCTTTAAAAAGTTGCCTAATAGGGAAGACGACACTTATTTTGGGGCAGACTAAAAAGAAAATGATAACACATAATTTGAGATGGAGGGAGTAATAATTATGTTAAATATGCATTTTCTTTTATCATTATATGGTTTTTTTTTTTACAAAATTAGTTAGAATCAACTATGATCAGAATATATGATGAAAATATATCACTTGTCCATATAAAATTATTGCCCCATGATTAGTTGTATTAAAATTTAGTAGCACTTACCATAGCCATATATGGTAATGATTGACAGTGTAAAGGTTTGATTTAATATATATACGATTCACTTACCATAGCCATCTACTTTTCATTCATGGGAGTAAGGAAATCTACAATCCACTTACCTTATCCATCTACCATTTGCATGATCTTCTTAAATTACTTGATTGATTGGAATATATATTTGAAAATTGGAAAACCAATTGTGGAATTAGGAGTATCGTTTGATTGCAATATATATTTGGAAATTGGAATACAAATTGTGGAATTACTCCTAATGATAGTGGAATTAGGAGTAATTAACGGATGATCTTCTTAAATCACTTGATTGATTGGAATATATATTTGGAATACAAATTGTGGAATTACTCCTAATGATAGTGGAATAAGGAGTAATTGACGGATGATTATCTTAAATCACTTGATTGATTGGAATATATATTTGGAAATTGGAATACAGATTGTGGAATTACTGCTATAGCTTGATTGGAATATATATATTTAGAATACAAATTGTGGAATTACTCCTAATGATAGTGGAATTAGGAATAATTGACGAAATTTTTATGTCGAATTGTTTTAATTTTACATATCTATGAAATAATCTATATACTAATTAAATAGAAGTCAAACTTAATTATTTTTTACCACAATGTGAAATATATAAATAATTATAATAGTGTTCATTAATAAGAGTCAATTCTAGTTATTTTTTATCACAATATGAAATAATATAATAAAAATAAACAAAAGTATTCATCAAACATTTTGCTTTATTAGATATAAAGAGTTGAAATATATAAATAATTATAATAGTGTTCATTCAGAGGAGTCAAATATAATTATTTTTTATCACAATATGAAAATATGATATAATAGAATAAAAATAAATAATAGTGTTCATTCAATATTTTTTACCACAATATGAAAATAGATATGAAAATTTAAAAATCTATATATAAAACAAATAATTAATCAGTGAAATAAATTTTGTTGCCAATAAAATAGATTTTGGTTGCCAAAATACCAAGTGGCTAGTTTTCAATATGCTACTTGGCATAATTTTATGCAAACTTCTTTGCTTTATTATATATATAGATATGAACAGATTAAGCACACGAATTGCTCTCAAAACAAGGCAAAATAAGCTAGAATAATGACACAAAAGTGTATAAAATCACCTCAGATCATCACCCCACTTAAACTCTTGTTCATCCTCGAACAACTCTTCACTCTAAGCATTAAAAACTGAGGTGATGCTACACTCCTACTAAATGCAAGACACTCAAGCTAGTACTACAATGACTACACGGAATGCAAGTTTCTACACAAAGCATGTTATACACAATTGAAAGATCAAGAATCCTACTCCAAAACATCTTAGCCTCAAGAATTTACTCAATAAATGGAAAACTCATGCATATTACTCAATATAGGACATCATAAAAATCATCCACATTCATCCAACATGTGCCATCACAAGAAGAGAGTTACCCATAAATACTCACAATAAAGAAATTGTCATAACGAGTATACAAATCAAGCTACGCTCACTCTCACAAAGAATTCACAAATTACACATAATGAACCATAGGCTTTCCATTAGTGTCATGCTCCACTAATATTCGAGGATGAACCTAGGATCAAATAGGTCTTTTCCGGGTTGTAATGTAGGCTAAGGAACAAGTAGGAACTATTTGGGAATAGTGACTTAATTCTCTAAGCACTTTAATACACTACATTGAATATTTAAAATCACTCTACAAAAACCAAATTGCACCATTTTTTGTCAACCCCATTCTTTTATTTTTGCCCCATCTCTTTTAAGCATTTTCACAAACACTTGGTGGACACATAGTTTACTACCACATGAATAAATTTTTCTCCTTTTTTTTTTGCACAATCATGGCAATATTTTTTTCATCATTTATATCACATCAATTCACCACACATCAATTATAAACACCAATAACAATTACCTTGGGGCATCAATTTCACCTTTTTCTTCTTCAATTTCTCAAACTCCTTACTCAATTATTTTTTTTCGATTAAAGCACTTAGGAGCTTTCTTGGATCAAATTAGGGTCTATCAAAGAAGGGATTAGGCTACTTATGAAGCTACCAAAGGAAAAGCTAAAGGATCAATGGGTGTAAACTAGGATAATGCACAAGGGTAGGTAAAAAGAAGATAAAAAAATTAGGCTATCAAAGAAATGTCTAAATAAACTCCTAAACCCACATTCTTTATTTTGCTTCACACACACACCGGGTAAGTTCTAGTCATCATATGCAACAAGGAATATACAAAAATTCTCACACCACACATGGCACATGCTCAACTCAATAGGATCATCATAGACTCCCAACCAATAATAGCATAAATTCAAAATTATGCCACAAAACTAGTCATAATCAAGGGCCTAAGAGTCTCAAAAGTAGCAATTCACACAATTCAACATGATTTTATCAACAAACTCACTTGCATCATATAATTAAAAATAGCACCAACAAGAATATATTCTTTATTCCTAACCTAAACTTTTTTAAATTGAGTTAAAATTTGGAAATTTTCCCACCCCACACTTAAAAATCTACTTTGTCCCTAAAGTGAATTTAAAAGTAAAAAGATAGAAATATTCTCTGAGGCCTCTACACCTAACTAGTAACATCTTTACACATAAAAGAGATCCATGAGACCCCACACTCAGTCTTTGCCATGCTCCAAGCTCAAGTTTATGTTACTCAGACTTTCCATTAACCTGTGACTCAACCAAAAACAAAAACTACGTGAAATAAAAATTAAAAACTGAAAATAAAATCTACTTACCTTGGGTCGCCTCCTAAGAAGTCCCTAATTTAGTGTGGCGGTACAACCCAATCAACTTTTTCCTCCACCTTGAGGATATAAATTTCACCCCCAACATCGTATCCATCTTATTTCCTCAATCATAGGGTGGTGGTACAACGATTAATAAACCGAGTAATAGAATATGCATGGTAAACCACTCGACCTTGAAGTGAGGTGTGTTTTTATGTTGCTCGTCTAGTGTAAAATAAAGCATATAGGATTCTTGTTCCTCATCTTCACACTCTTCCACTATTTTAAATGATTCCACAAATAAGACATCATCTACACATAATTTAGAAAAGTGCTTTGAGTGAGGCCCAACAAATCCTACCTCAAAATTTACATAATCCACAACACCTTCACTTTTATTCACCTTCTCAATTTCAGTGTCAAGATCAAGATGACATTCGAGTGGCTGCGATTCTTGTGTTTGCTCCATACATTGTCTAATATCCTCCCAATATATTTCTTTGCTTAGCCACTATAGACATAGTGGCAGTGGTGTCTCCTTAATAATTTCCACAATATCAGTTTTCGAGTATTCAAACTTCCTCAAATTATCTGCATCATATTGTGAAGGTTCCGTCCATACACTTTATAAAAATCTGGACAATAAGCCACAAGGTGGTGTCCTCCACAAAAACAACAAGAATTGCCATCACTTGAAAACCATCTATCTCATACTAACATCTGGAGAAGAGTGTGAGAAAAATAGAAATAAAGAAAAATAAAAAGAAACTAAACAAAAAGTATTTACAACTCAATATAGAAAAACTAAAAATAAGATAGTTACCTAATAACAAGTCCCCGGCAACGGTGCCAAAAACTTGATAGCGTACACAGAAGTGTACCTGGTCTTATCAAGTAATATAATGGCTTCAAGGAAGCCCAAGTATCAATCCCTCAGGGACTTGCGTTCACCACCTATCTAATTCTAGTCTAACTAATTGAGAAAAATAAACACGAAGAGTTTTGAATAATTGTAAACTAAAAATAAAATAAATAATGCATAAAATAAAAGTCTTGGGACAATTAATGGAAGAAAACCTAGGGTTAAAGTACTTCGAACAATCATACTATTTTATTGAATTTTCTTCATTAACTTGCTTATCTTGGTTGTTGATTCGTAGGGTTAATTGCATGATCATGGTTTCCTAACCTCTAATTTTTTACCTAATATGGATATTACAACTACATCATTGAGCAGGGATGTAATAATTCAATTAAGTTAATTAAAGCTATCATCCTACGTTCGAATCAAGTAAGGCATCTAAATACATCCCTGTCCTAGACGCTAAGTTTAATTCTTTATTTTATAAAAGAATAAAAATCCAAACGTTGTTTATTCCCATGTTCAATCTCCCTATTCCCTCTCCGGAGATCAAAAGGTTGACAATATATGTATTCTAAGGGTCGTGAATCCTTGCAATAATTAAAACAAGAATAAACAAACAACTAAATATGATAAGCAAAAATTAATTCAAAATAATAGTACTCATGTTCTTGGCTTTAACCTCGAAAGGAGGGTTTTTAGCCACTAATATTCATAATCATGATCCAAATAATTGAATACATGATATGAAAAAAATTAAAGACTAAATAAAAAATTAAAACCTAATAAACCGTGTAGCAGCTCCTCCGTATTTTCTCCAAAAAATTGCCAGGTGACCTTGTGTAATTTTTGTCACTGTATGCGTTGACCCAATATTAATTATGTGTCCACTTTAAATATACTCCCACCGTTTTGAATTAGTTGGCCCCTATGAGCTTGGCACACCCATTAAGAAAAATATTAATTAGGTGCTTATTTTACCAAATTAACCTTATTAATTATACTTTGAAAATATAAATTTGAATAAACATACTTTTTTAGTCATTTAATGTCAAGGATAGTATTAGACGAACATAATAAAATCCTCTTGATTTCATCAAAGGGACAACTAAATTGAAACAAATATTTTTAGAAAAAGGACCAATTAAAACGAAACGGAGGGAGTAAGTGGTAACCATATATATATATATATATACTTCTTTTCTCCAAGTCCTAATGGGATAAGAGAATGGGAACGGGCCCCAAGACACTTCCACCAACTTTTCTCAAATTTATGCCATGCAAAGTATAATAATAATTGAACAAACCATCAACTGTGTCGACAGCCTTAAAGTCGACCAAAAAAAAATTTATCAGCGCGACGCATCGCTCAACGCGTTAGCCCACTGAAATTTGTTTTTAAATTTTGGTTAAGTGTTGGACGTTTTATCCTTTGTCCATATCTTTTGTAGTGCATTTTTAATGAATTTTGAGCCTTTTTATCATTAATATTTCACCGTATTCACCTCACAAAGCCTCCTACAATATCATACACCACATAGTAAAGATTAAAACAACACAATATTCTCAACATCAAATCAAAACACAAGCTAAGCTAAGACAAATTCTCAATGATCTCCCACTTATTATTTCGACTCTTGACTTAGTCAAATTAAACTTTGCACACTACAAAAAAGTTATTCCAATCATAATTACATCATTAAAATATTTGGAATAAATTAAATACATTAAAATCCAATGAGTCCAACTAGACACACACTTAGTTCAAGCTAGTAAAACTAGTTTTTCGGGTTGAACTCTAAATTACTTAATTAAGCACAAAATTGTTTGAAAAATACTTTGGACATTGTAAATGCACACTTGGACACTTAAATGCTTATTTATATCAATATGAACACGTTAAGCACACGAATTGCTCTCAAAACAAGGAAAAACAAGCTAGAATAATGACACAAAAGTGTATAAAATCACCTCAGATCATGTACCCCACACGATTTTTATTTTAACAATCACTTGGGGCATTCCCGTGTACCCCGCATGGTTTTCAAAACCTTTATTAACCATTTTTTAATTTATGCAATGCATTATCTCAAGTAATAAATCAAACCAAATATTTTGGGGCTTCTATTGTACCCCTATTACCATTGTTTACAAAATTGGGTAATCTATTGTATCCCGAATCCATTAAAATTTTCATATCAATGCATTAATACAAGTGAACAAACCAACTAGGTGAAAAAACCATATTCTTTGACAATTTCACAAACATGTTGAGGGCATACGATTTCCAAAACTAAGCAATTGGGGAATCCACAATACCCCTGAGTTCAATTTACTATTCCGGTGCACCCCACAATGTTTACAATATTAATAAATCTGAATAGTACATAATAAACTATGGAAGATTAATCATTTCAAAGTCCTCAATTTTGCCAAAACTCACATTCAAAGCATGCATTAATAAGCAATTTCATGCCAAAAACAAAATATAAGTTCAAGGGAAAGAGGTACATACCTTAATTTCCAAGAAAATTGAAGAAAATCCACCCTTAGGACCCTAGATTATCACCTCCTTAAACTGTTGACTTGACTTGAAAAGGGAAATTTGTGAGAGAGGATTTTAGAGAGTGCAATAATTGATGTTATGTCATGAAAACTAATGAAAATAGGTTAATCTAGTGTTTAGGGATCATTTATAAGTGAAAGGACTTCAAGATCCCTCCTCCTAAGTTAACAAACCCAAAAATTGACAAATTTAAAGCATTGGTGCATCACAGAGGTTAATCTCCACGATAAGCTCTGTGTCGCACTACTATCAAGGACCCTTACTGCCTTCTCATAAAAATGCTCATAAATTTTCACTCAGGTATCATATTAAGGCAAAATTTGGTGAGTTAGAAAGAGGATAAATTTATCTATAGTTACGTGGCTCTTGATCCCCAAAATTCTACATATTCCAAAAGTTATGTTTGTTCAAAGTTGATTCTTGTAGAATCGGATCTCAAAATCTGGGCGATAACGAAAAGTATTAACTCCATTCCACTCTAAATGTTTAATATGAAAATTATTTCCCTCAAAGGCATTTTTCACATAATGATAGTGATCATGACACTTATTTATATATATAAATAATTGGATTCAAGTTTATACACATAGAAATAATTGTTTGAGTCCTAACCCAAAAATGTAGGGTGTTATAGTTCAAGAGGGATCGATTTCCCTCAAAACCCTCATTTCTAACCAAGCATTCAAAAAAATCTCACCATTCACACACCCAAGTGTTTGGTTCATACAACATCAAAAAATAACTTGGGAAAATAAAACCCTAATACTCTTATTTATAGTCTATTACAAGGTCCAAAAGTAACCCATAAACACTTGAAAAAAATATCCATAAGAGGCTAAACTTATTCCCTTTGATAGTTCCCTTGACTGACCATCAAGTGAGTGACTACCCATTTCCCTAGTTATCACTATGAGGTAATGTACTCAATTTGGGGATTTTCTTGGTGGCTCAAGTGACGGTCGGTCAAGCCGGTGGCAATTCATCACCCCTTCCATCACCCCTAGGCTGTGGGTGGTTCCTTTATTTTGAAATCCCAGTTCAACCTTCACCACATGGCCCGACTTTGATGAGATCAAAATATACTCCAACACCACTCCCTTCATGAACATTGCTTGTAACCTTTATAGTTCCTGAGCTTGGCTTCTAATGAACAACTTGAGGGGATTTGGATCATATCATCTTCTCCAACTTGAGAAGAATTTGACCTCAAATTCATGGATTCATCACCTTTTAGCACATCGAAGAGTGAGAGGTCACACACATTGAATGTGTTATGCACCTAATACTATGGTGGGAGTTAAATCTTGTGCATATTATCTTTAACCTTTCAAGCACTTGAAATGTCCCACCACCTTGAGGCTTTAACATAGCTTTTCTTTAGGTTGGGAACCGGTCCTTTTGAAGATTTACCCAAAACCCAATCACCTGATTCAAGTACAAACCTTTTTCACACTTTGTTCATTTTTTTTCTACTTGTCGATTCTTCTTCTCAAAGAAAAGTCCCACTTTCTCGTGAAACTTATTCATTACTTTTTCCCTTTTGCTTCTATTTAATCTAATCATAACATCACTATACAAAGGAGTGAGATCTAATGGCGTTAGGGGGGTTTAAATTCATAGACACATTTAAAGGGAGTCATAATAATAGTCGAGTGAATAACACGATTATAAGAAAATTTGACTAAAGGTAGGTGATCCTTCCAAGAGGCCATTTTCCCTTTAAGTATAGTGTGTAGAATAGAACCCAAGGTCTTATTCACCACCTATATTTATCCTTCGATTTATGGGTGGAGAGATATTGGGAAAAGTAATTTGGTATCAAGCCTACCCCACAATGACCTCCAAAAATGACTAAGGAAATTTGAGTCCCTATAACTAACAATGGTTCAAGGAATTTTGTGTATTTTAATGACATAATCTATAGAAAATAGATGCTACATTTGGGGAATCATCACTCATATAACATAGAATGAAATGGGCAATTTTTGAAGACCGATCAACCACTACAAAAATACCATCTATGTCCCCTTGTATTATGCAAAACCAAAACAAAATCAAAATAAATATCAATCCAGGGGTGTAGGGGAGTGGGTAGTGAGATATATAAGCCTTGAGGGAGAAGGTGTAATTTTGCATATCTACAATCCCTACATTGTCCATAATTTATAGCAATATTATGATGCATCTTTGGCAAATAGAATTGTTTCTCTAGGACCCAAGGGTCTTGTCAATTCCAAAGTGACCCATCAGACAACCATCATTTACAGCTCTCATAAATAACACTCTCCATGAGCTAAAGGGCACACACAACCTTTTTTATTTAAACAAAAAGCTATAAAACTTGGAATAGGGTATAGAAGCTCTATCCCTTATTCATATTTCCCTATTCCATTCCTCATAATCCTTGAAGATTTGAGCAAATGTTAGGTCCTCGGGGTACAATGTCTTCAAGCATTAAAAACCTATTAATTTAGAAGACAATGTATTGATTAGCATATGTTTTATAGATAATGCATATGTTACCACATTCTTCTTTTTTTGTATTGAATTACATAGGGGAAAGTCTCTAAGAATCTAATCCACATGGCATGCCGCTTGTTTATCTTATTTTGGGACCTAAGGTGTTTTAGTGTTTCATGATCAGTTTGAATCACAAATTCCTTGCCCCATAATAAGTGTTGACAATTACACAAAGCTTTAATCATGGAATATAACTCAAGATCATATGTAGAGTAGTTCAAGGTTGCTCAGTTGAGCTTTTTGCTAAAGTAATCATTTGGCTTACGAGTTTGTATTCAGACGGCTCTAGTACTTACCTTGGTAGCATAACATTCAATTTCAAACATTTTATCAAAGTTTGGCAATTGCAAAAAAGGAGCAGAGCTAAGAATTATTTTTAACGTTTCAAATGCCTTTGCTTTATTATCGTCCCATTTGAATGGTTTATCCTTATGGATTACCTCGGTCAAGGGAGCAGTAATAGTGCTAAAACCATTGACAAACTGCCTATAAGACTATCCATCCTATGGAGGTTTTGTACTTCGCTAATGGATTTCAAAGTTGTCTAGTTCTTAATAGTGTCTATCTTGGAGCCATCCACCTCGACTCCTCTTGAGCTTACAACAAATCTCAATAATACTACTTCATTTATACCAAAATATCATTTCCCAATATTAGCATACAACCTTTATTTTCTAATAAAAAACACTTTGCAAGTGTAAAACATGCTCTTTGAGGGATATTCTATAAACAATATTAGCATACAATCTTTATTTTCTAAGCACATCAAAAACACTTTGCAAGTATAAAACATGATCTTCGAGGGATATTCTATAAACTAGGACTTATGAAATATTAAAAGTGTAATGCTAGTATTCTAAGGAGTTGAAGATGGAGTGTTGAGTGTATAGAAGCATAGATGTCTATACCCATGAAAATGTTAGTTATAAGGCAATGACTTTGGGAGTCGGAGCAAGTTATGATTAGATTTCTCTAAGAGGATGTCCTAGAAAGAATTTAGTGTCTTTGTATTAAAGTTGTCGAATGGATTTTGCGTTCTCGTGTATGGTGACCCCCCATTGAATAGTGTGCTGTGCATATAGATTTAATGGGGGGATATACTTTCAAGGTTAGGATAGTGGCCTTTGAGCTATGTGGAGATGATGCAGACCTTGAATTGTCTCATGGTAGTTAATTTAGGAGGTAAGTCAAGATAAATCTATTCTTACTATAGTAAAATCCTCCTATTTCAGTTTAAGAGGACATTCTACCAACATCCCCTGTATTCAAATGGTGTCTATGCATAAGTTTTTAGCTCTCAATATGACCTATATCCATGTTCGACCCTCTAATTGTGATCTAAGTGTTTTGATGTGTGGATCCCTTCGTGCTTATTTGATCATATCTTACGTCATAGAACCCATCTTGAGTAGTACAACAAATATATGTTGTATTTGAATACTTTTACTCCTACTTTTTGAAGCTCGTACACTATTCCCTCAGTTACTCTCCTTGTGACAGGATGTTAGTGGTTATAAAAGCATAGTAATAATATAGATTAGAGAGTGGATGATTTTTTTACTAAAAAATTTAGTGTGACTACTCGAACTAAGGTTGTAGATAAAGTGGAAAGAGTGAGGTGAATCTTTTGTTATATGGAATAGATGGAGAGGTATACATAGTGAAAATCTTTGTGAGGGTGATAGAGGTTGTTGGGTTTTTTGTGGGGAGATCTATAATGACCCTTCTGACCATTTTTATATTTCCGCTTATTTTCTCCATTAGGGGTTCTCCATAGCTTCCCCAAGTCATTTATGACTTACTGGGACCGATGGTTTGGTTATCAAGAAGTTCATTTGATTTTTAGAGCCAATTCTCTATTTTGAAATTTTCATTGGTTCCAAATGGCCATACGCGAAATCTTCAATGAAATGATCTCGGATGCAAATTTTGTTTATGCCAACAGATTTGAAATATTAATTTCAGTCTAGGTAGACCTTTGGTTTGGGTTCCAATGCACTCGAGCTCATTTCGATCTACTGGTCGAAAACTTAGAAAATCAAAATATGGATGTGGGACCCACATTTGGTCAAAACGACCTCAGATTGAAGATATGACTTTTCTACTTCTCCATCATGATCGGAACATTAAATTTAGGCTGGGGGAACACCTGGTTCATGTTCCAACGCTTCCGAACTTATCTTGGGCTATTGAGAAGATTTTATGAAAAATAAAACTATAAGTGTGGGCCCCAATTTTTGCCGAAACAATCTTGGATGTTCTTTTGATAATTCCAATGGATTTAAAATGTGCTTTACACTCAAATTTCACTATTGTATCATGTTATTTGGGTTCCAAATGAGTTTCAAGGGTCAAAAATAAGTTTTTGACTTAGCTGTCATGGGGATATCACATCTCTTAGCGGAGAGGGTCTATAAATAGACCCCAAGGTCGCGAATTTGAGGATTTTCCCTTCATTTTTGAGAGACTAAAACCCTAAATGGGTATGATAACTCAAAATTGAGTCTTGTGGGTATCTACGGAGCTTGGTAAACATCTTTTATCTTGATTATCTTAAAGATGAAGGTAAGATTTCATCACTTTATTGGTGAATTTCTTAGTTCTTGACCTAAAACCCCAATTTAGCTTAGAGCTTGATTTAACCCTAATTTATCTTAGGGCTTGATTTTACCCCTAATTTGGTTTGTTTGCACTCATTAATTAAGGGTTATGATTCCTTGGTGATGTATGAGCATTGGGTTGACCTCAAAAACCCAATTTTCGTATGTGGGACCTACTTTGTTTTTTTTGGTGTCATTTTTTGACTAGAAGCACAATAGTGCAATATGGGTATCATTAAACTCGTATTGATGAGTAAATTATGTTTTTGATAGCAAGAGTACATTTTGGGGATTGTGAAGTGAAGATGAGCATGTGGTGCATAATGTGAGGTTTTGTGGTTTGGCCTTGAGGTAGCCTTCTACCTATTATTCTTAGAAGATGATGTGTGTTATGTATGGTATATGAATATGAATGTTTGGCTTGATTATGAATAAATAGCCTAGTATTTATTATTGATGTTTGGGGAATTGGAAGAGGGATTTGGATCCATAAGGTAGTATTAGTAGCTGAAATCGGAATTGAGAAGTATTGAGATATTTAAGGGCTATTAGTATAAGACCCTCAAAGTTTCCAACATTTTAATTTTTGCATTCCCGTTCTTGAAATATCGATTTTTGACTCAAATCATGTTTGGATATGTAAAAATGGTAACCAAGGAGAGTTTTGGAATATTCAGATGGGGTTCGAGGTAGTTTTGAGTCACGGAGGTAGTAAGCCTCCGCGATAGCTGCGTGACGTGGAAGTAGTGTTCCGCGATAAGGTCCGTGGCGCGGACCTAGGTAAACCTTTGACTATTTTGATTTTCTTACTTGGGCTGAGGAGCTTTGAATCTTTTGCCCTTTATACAACCTTAGTCTCGTGGTCTCATGATACGTGCGTACATAAATTTCTTGGGGACACCATGAAACCCTTTTCTTTTAGTTTCTATACATGTTTTGTGGAGGGAAAATTCTTAATGTGGAAGTTACATACCTTTTTCCATACTTCTAAATCTTCAAAATATTCCTATCCATCATTCGAGGACGAAGGATTCCAAGGGGGAGATAATGTAACACCTTATATTTTTGGGATAGAATTTGAACAATTATTTCTACGTGTATAAACTTTAATCTAATTATTTATATATAAAAATAAGTGTCAAGATCATTTTCCTAGTGTGAAAAGTATTGTTGAGGGGAAAAAAGTTCATATTAAACACTTTGAGGGAAGTGGAGTTAAGAACTGAGGGAAGTGGAGTTAAGAACTGAGGGAAGTGGAGTTAAGAACTTATGTTATCACCTAAATTTTGGAATTCAATTTTATAAAGGTCAACTTTGAACGTGTCTAACTTCTAGAATATGTGGAATTTTGGGCCTCAAGACCCACTAAATTATAGATAAATGTGACCTCTTTCCAAATCACCCAATTTCTCCTTAATCTGATACCCAGGCAAAAATTATGAGTATTTTCATGAGGAGGCAGTAAGGGTCCATGATAACGGCACAACACGGAATTTATCATGGAGATTACCCTCCAAGATGCGTTGATACTTTAAATTCATCAATTTTTGGATTTGTTAACTTGGGAGGAGGGGTGTTGAAGTACTTTCACTTATAAACGAGCCTAAAACACTATATTAACCCATTTACATCAGTTTTCATGACATAACATCAGTTATTACAATTTAAAAAATCCTCTCTCTCAAATTCCCTTTTTCAATTCAAGACTGGGGTTCAAGGAGGTGATCATCTAGGGTCCTAAGGGTGTTTCTTTCTTAAAGTTTCTTTGTAATTAAGGCATGTACCTCTTTCCCTTGAACTTATATTTTGTTATTGGCATGAACTTAATTATTAATGATTATTAGTGAATGCTTTGAATGTGAGTTTTGGCAAAATTAAGGGCTTTGACATGATTAATCATTTAATTGATCTTCTATTTTTTTAGTATGCACTATTCATGCTTTATTAATATTGTCAACATTGTGGGGTGCTTGGGAATGGTAAATTGAATTCCGCGGTATTGTGGATTCCCCAATTACTTACTTTTTGTTTTGGAAATTGTATGCCCTCAACATGTTTGTGAAATTTTCAAGGAATATGGTTTTGTCACCTAGTTGGTTTGTTCACTTATATTAATTCATTGGTATGAAAAGGTTAATGGATTCGAGGTATAATGGATTCCTTAATTTTGTAAAATAAGGTAAAAAGGGTAAAATTGAAACCCCAAAATGTTTGATTTGATTTATTACTTGAACTAAAGCATTGCATAAATGACAAAATGGTTAATGATGGTTTTGAAAATCTTGTGGGGTACACTTAAATCCCCTAAGTGATTGTTAAAATAAAAACCTTTTGGGGTACACGAGAATCCCCGAAGTAATTTTATTAGTGGAGTTTACAGGGTACATGGGAATCCCTTAAGACCTAGCTTAATGACATTGCTTGCAAGCTATAATCAGTATGACGATACAACTAATTTATGCCTTATTAATTGAATCTTGGAATTTGTGGTTTGATTATGTGATAAATATTTTAATTGGGCTATAATGGGGGTTGTGATAGCTAGTCGTGAAGGTATGAGTTTGAAAGGTTGATAGTGGAATCTCATAATTGCCGACATGAGGATTGGTGTTGATGACCATATGCTTGTGGGGTACAAGGAAATCCCCCAAGTATATACACATACATATGTAATATTAAGGGCGAAGGGTACAAGGAAATCCTCAGCCACCCATGGTATCTCCAGTTCATGCATCTAACACACACCGAGGACCATCTACAAGGCAAAACTGGTCTCATATAGCCTGTGGGTGGATTTATGATGATAATGCTACACAACCTCGGGTAAAGTTTTAAACTTTCATGATATGCCCTGTTTTGTTATGCGGCATGATATATATATATATATATATATATAAATATACTTATATATTTGTATTTGATGGTTATGCATTGGTTTTACTAGTTTTCATATTATGGATCATGGAATTACTTTACTCCCTTATCCCTGAGTTACATGTTAGCGCTCTAACCTCTAATGAAACACCCTGGGTTTTGGTACTTGGAAATTTCTAGAGTTTTGAGCTTCTGATTATCATACGACTCACTATACTAGTCATATGGTGAAGGTATGGGTCAGGGACCCATCTCGTATGTTGTCCAGTATATGGTGGGTGGTTTTTGTTGGGGGTACGACTTGTAGGGTATGAGTCGTATGTTAAGGGTATGAGTGGTATAGTGAAGTCGTATGTTACCCAGAGTCCAACCCCCTTTGATTCTTTCTTGGATACGATTTAAGGGTACTAGTCATCTGGTGTGGATATGATTTGGGAAAAAAGAGTTGTATGGTGGACAGTGTGTGATGTCTAACCTTCTGGTCAAGGAACGAGTGAAGGGTACCACTCGTATAATATGGGTACGAGTGAGGGATCCAAATTGTACCCTCCTGCAGTGTTTTTTATAGTCAAAGTTGGGGGCATTCTTAACATTTCCCCTCTTAACATCTTTTGACTCCACAACTTAAAACACTATTGAGACTTTATTTACCCTATTATTATCCATCAAAAACACTTAATATACTCTCATATTTCTCTTAAGCTTTTGGTTTAAGAAAGAGCCAGGGTTTTCTCAAGCTTATTTACTTAGGGGCTTTCAAGAGTAAATCTCTCCGTCTTCTTTGGAACTAAGGCATATTTATCCTCCCTCATTGTTAGTTCAAACTAAAAGCATATTTTCATGGTATTATTGTATGTTTTGGGTTTTGAAATATATGTTTGGCTTTTTTGTTACTAATGGTTGGATAATGTTTTCTAATGTTCTACTTATGGTTTTTTATGTTATAATGTTGGTTTGAACATGTGGTTTTATAGGAATATTCAATTGGTACATGGTTTTGGTTTTGGAAACTATATGCCTTTAACATGTTTGATAAAATGCCTATGAGAATGGTTTTGTCACATAGTTTGACTTTTATTGAAAACTTTGCGTTGTATAATATGGTAATGAAACCTAAATTGGTTTGATTTATTTAAATGACTTGGAAAGGCTTTGGTGGTCATGGTTTTAATTGATTGGAAATCCTATGGTTTACTTAGAAATCCCCTAAGTGTTGGCTAATAACATTGCTTCTAAGCTATAGTCAGTATAAATATACCACTTCATAATGACTTGGTAATTAGCTCTTGGAATTAGTGGTTTGGTTATGTGCTAAAAGGTTTTAATTGGGCAATAGTGGCAGGGTGTGATAGCTAACTGTGATGGTGTAAGTTTGATGTATGAACACTGGAAACTAATGTTTGCCGACATGAGGGTTGGTCATGGTGACCCTATACTTATGGGGTACACGGGAATCCCCTAATTTATACTTGTATATATATCATAGAGGGTGAAGGGTATACGAGAATCTCCGACCCTTATGATATTTTTGGTTTGTGCGGCCATGCACTGGGCCCATTCAGGGGGTAACACTGGACCCATATAGCCCGGGGGTAGTTTTAGGGCAGTGAAGCTACATATCCCAGGTTAAGATTTTAATGTATGCTAAACCAGTTTCACTTTAGCGGCATGGAATATATATGTATGAATGTGATTGCATATGGTATTTACTTTGATTTTGAATAATGTCACTACTTTATCCTTATTCTTGAGTACATGCTAGTGTTCACCTGCTAACCCATCTTCGAGCGCTGTATACCGACACGATGGAAGAACTGGCCATATTATTCCTCCTGCTCAATGATTGGCTTCAGGTATAACATTTATGTCAGTCTGAAGTGGTGAGCTTCCATACTCTAAAAGATTCCATTTCATGCTATGGACTTCGCTACATACTTTTGTTATTTCTTAGACTTTGGTTTTTGGTTATGGTCGAGGGCATGTCCCGATCAAATATTATTTTGATTCGGATAGAGGCTTTGTGAGAATACTTTAGGTTGGCATGGGCGGTGTCGATAATAGTGTTATTCTTGGCATTGGTATTGGTATTTGAGGCTGACACCAGTTGGATATTTGATTGGAATGTTGATTAGTTATGGTTATGGATTCTTTTATTGTCTTTGCGTACTTATTTCTCTATCTTGTTATATGTTCATATTTCATACGATATAGGTTATAGGGCATTTATGGTTGGGTGTTGGCGGTGGTCTCCGGTTCCAATTGGACTAGAGTCACCCAACCCGACTAGGCCCAGGTTTGGGTTGTGTTAGATTGGTATTAGAGCCCTAGGTTTATGGTCACTTGGGAGTCCACAAAGTCATGTTGAGTAGAGTCTCTTTTAAGGGTGTGTGGTGCGCCATACTCATAAGGGAGATGATACAAGGCATTTAAGAGTATTTTTCTTTCTTATGTTTTGTTCTTAAGCTGTAGAGTTTAAGTCCAAAATTCTTTTCTAATTCCCATTCGTTTGCTTTTCAGATCATGCCTTGATGATCTAAAGAACACAAAAACTCATCTATCCTAATTGGGGACAATGTTGATGGGACACACTCTACTCATAGGATCTATACCTAGTCCAGGGGTCTAGTTCCTTATTATCCTTCTTGAGATCCATCGGTTCTCTCTAGTTCATCTCAATATCCCATAGCTAAAGTGATGAATGCTAAGTTTCATCAATCTATTCATATTATAATAGTTAATAACTACTCGGTCTGAGCGTGATACTCCTGTTACTCAATTTTTAAGGCCACAAGGTTTGGCCAGTTCATGAGGTTAAAAACCCTCCAACCTTTATGGGTTTTAAGATGGAGGAGGATCATTAAGGTTTTCTGGATGAAATAGAAAAGATTTTCCAAGTTATTCATGTCATAAATATGGAGGGCATAAAGTTTACCGCCTAAAAGGTGAAGGATGTGGCCTATCAATGGTACAAGAAATGGGAACAGTCAAGGGGTGATGGTGCTAAGTCATCTCTAAAGGAGGATTTTTCTAATACTTTTCTGGACCACTTCATTCCTCAGGAGGTTAGGGAAGTGAAAGTGGAAGAGTTTATTAATCTGAAGCAGGGTAAGATGTAAGTCATGGAGTATTTCTTAAAGTTTTACCAGTTATAACAGTATACTTCGTATTTGGTTTCTGGTATGAGAGCGAGGATGAGGAAGTTTGCTTCAGGATTGTCTCATGATTTGATCCTTGAAAGTAAAGTAGCCTTGTTGATCAAGGACACAGATATCTCTAGGTTGGTGGTATACATGCAGTAAGTAGAAGAAGAAAAGAAAATGTAGGATGAGATAGGAGAAAGGTAGGGAAAGAATTTTAGGTTTTCTGAGTAGGGTGGTGGCTAACAGCAGAATGACAGGGATGGTGGTAAGTGGCCTAAGAAGAAATGGGGAAATTCTGGGTCTTACTTTACTGCTAGTTCTCCCGATCCAAAGCCATCGAGTGACAGGTGTTTTTATGGTTGTGATAACTTCAGGGCACAAGGTGTCTAATCCCAGGCTAGTGGGGCACATTCAGCTCTATTATATCCTCCTTACCAATTCTATGGTCATATACATCAGTGTTTTTGTGATGAGGGAAGGGACAAGTGCTTCAATTATGGTCAGCCAGGGCACATGCTTATAAATTGTCCTATTGGTAAGGTTGCTTCAGGGGAAAACAACGTTCCTGTTACCTCTTTTTTATCTCTGGCACCAAAAGGTACACCATCTAGCTCTGACATTGGTCAGAACCGTCTCTATGCTCTGACTACTCGCCAGGAGTATGAGGCATTTCCTGATATTATGACTAGTCTGTTGAAACTCTTTTCTCATGATGTGTACTATTTACTTAATTTGGGGTCCACTCTCTCTTATGTGACCCTATTTATGGCTGTGCATTTTGGTTTTGGCTTGGAGTTTATTTCAGACACTTTTTTGTTTCTACCCTGGTAGGTGACTCTGTGTTTGCTAAAAGAGTCTATATAGGGTGTGCGGTATCTATTAGTAGTATAGAAACTATGGTGGATCTTTTTGAATTAGATATAATAGATTTTTATGTCATATTGGGGATGGATTGGTTGCACTCGTGGTATGGATATCTAAACTGTCGAACCCTTAAGGTTGTTTTTAAATTCCCTAATGACTCGGTAATTGAGTGGGAGGGTGGTTCCGTAGCTCCTAAGGGGATGTTTATATCATATCTTAGAGCTCAAATATTAGTCTCCAAGGGGTGTCTCTATCATCTAGTCTGGGTTAAAGATTCTAACTCGAAGGGTCCTTCTTTATATTCCATCCCAAGGATAAATGAATTTCCTAAGGTTTTCCCTGATGAACTTCCTGGTGTTCCTCCTGATAGGGAGATTGAGTTTGAGATTGATCTTGTTCCAAACACTCGTCCAATTTTTATTCCCCCGCATAGAATGGCTTCGACTGAGCTGAAGGAGCTTAAGGAGCAGTTAAATAATCTCTTAGATAAGGGTTTCATCCATCATTGTGTGTCCCCATGGGGTGCACTGGTGTTATTCATGCGTCTGAAGGATGGGTCCCTTTGGATGTTTATTGATTACCGACAGTTGAATAAGGTAACAATAAAGTGTAAGTATCCCTTTCTGAGGATAAATGATTTGTTTGATCAGTTGTAGGATGCTAAGTTTTTTTTCCAAGATTAACCTTCGTTCCCGGTATCATCAGTTAAATATTAGGGAGGTGGATATCCGTATGACTTTCTTTCGTACTCGTTATGGGTATTTTGAGTTTCTGGTTATGTCTTTTGGTTAACCAATGCCCCGACGACATTCATGGATTTAATGAAAAGGGTCTTCTGTTAGTTTTTAGACTTGTTTTTCATTGTGTTCATAGACAATATTCTGGTATTCTAGGTTGGAGGTGGATCATACTGATCATCTCCATTTGACCTTGAGACCTTGACAAAGAAGCAGCTGTATGCCAAGTTTTCAAAATGTGAATTCTGGTTGAACACTATCACTTTTCTCGATCATATCATTTCTAGTGAAGGGATCATAGTAGATCCATAGAAGGTTGTAGTGGTTAAGAAGTGGCCTAGACCATATATTCGAAACTTCTTAGGTTAAGCTTGCTACTATTGAATATTTGTAGATAGTTTTTCTTCTATAGCTGCCCCACTGACTAAGTTAATTCAGAAGAAGGTAAAGTTCTTGTGGTCTGATGCTTGTGAGGATAGTTTCGAGAAGCTGAAGGATAAGCTAACATCAGCTCTGGTTTTGACTTTGCCAGAAGGCATGGATGGGTTTGTGGTCTACTGTGATGCATCCCGTATGGGGCTTTGGTGTGTTCTGATTCAACATGGTAGGGTGGTAGCGTATGCTTCTAGACAGTTAAAGGTGCATATGCGGAATTATCCAAATCATGATTTAAAATTGCTAGCTGTGATGTTTGCATTAAAAATTTGGCATTATTATTAGTATGGAGTGCATGTAGAGATCTTTTTCGAACATAAAAGTCAATATGTGTTTACTCAGAAAGAACTTAACCTCAGGAAAAAAAATAGTTTGAGCTGCTCAAGGATTATGACATGAGTACACTCTACCATACAGGTAAAGCTAATATGGTTGCTGATATGCTTAATAGGTTTTCCATGTGGAGTATAGCTCATGTGGATGAGGAGAAGTAAGAGTTGGTGAAGGATGTTCACTTTTTGGGTAACCTTGGGATTCGTCCCCTAGACTTTAAGAATGGCGGATGTTCGTTTAGAAAGTCGCACAGTCATCTCTTGGTGGTGAAATTAAGGAGAAACAAGTGTTAGATCTCGTGTTGATGAGGATCAAGGATGATGTTGGTGGGCAGAAGGTAATGGCCTTTGATATTAGTGTTGATTTTACTTTGTGGTACCAAGGGAGATTATACATCCCCAAAATTGATGTTTTTCTAGAAAGGATCTTGGTTGAGGTGCATGAGTCGCGCTATGTTATTCATCTCAGTTTGATAAAAATGTATCATAACCTTAAGGAGATGTATTAGTGAAACAATATAAACAGGGATGTAGCCAATTTTATGACTAAGTGCATGGTGTGTCAGCAAGTGAAGGTTGATCATATGAGGCCCAGAGAATTGTATCAATAAGTTAAGTTACCTGAATAGAAGTGGGAAGTGATCAATATAGATTTAGTTATCGGTTTTCCTCATTCTCAGAATCAGTATGATTTGGTTTTGGTCATCATGGGTAATTTAACAAAGTCGGCTCACTTTTTGCCAGTGAGAACTAATTTCTCAAATGAGGATCATGCAAGGTTGTATTGCCCTAAGATTGTAAAGTTGCATGGGGTGCCTATTTCTATCATCTTCGATCATGGTACACAGTTTACATCTCACTTTTGGAGGTTATTTTATAATGTTTTGGGGACCAAGGTGATTCATAATACTACTTTTCACCCATGGTCAGATCGGCAGGCAGAAAGGATTTTTCAGACGTTGAAGGAAATGCTTTGTTCTTGCATGATGATTATGGTGGTAGTTGGATCGAGCACTTACCTTTTGTGGTGCCTATAATAATAACTACTACTCTAGTATTGAGATAGCTCTTCTTAAAGCCTTTCATGGTAGGAGGTGTAGATCTCTTAACTGGTGATTCAAGGTTGGTGAGGCGGTGATGTAAGGATATTGAAAGTCACCAAAAGTCCTATACAGACATGATATGAAGGAACTTGGAGTTATAGGTTGGGGATAAGGTGTTCTTGAAGGTATCTCCCATAAAAGGAGTGATGCAGTTTGGTAAGAAGGGGAAGCTCAGTCCCCAGTATGTTAGTACGTACTCAGTTTTGAGAAGGGTTGGCAATGTTGTGTATGACTTGGAGTTGCCTTATAGTTTGAGCTCCATTCTTCCAGTATTCTATGTTTGTATATTGAGAAAGTGTATGAGTAATCCGTCTCAAATCGTGCTAATCAAGGATATTGGTATTTCAGATTCTTTGTTTTATGAGGAGGTCCTAGTTGAGATCTTCGATCGACAGCTTTGTTGGTTACGGACCAAGGACATGGCCTTAGTTAGGGTTTGATGGAGGAACCACAAGGTCGAAGAGGCTACTTGGGAAGAAGAAGAGGACATGAAGACCAAGTATCATTTCCTATTTTCTACTCCAAAAATTCATTCAAAAGGTATGTGTTCTTCATCATACTTTTGTTTTCAAACTTTGTTAAAGGAAATATTGACTTTCTTGAATCTTTGTTCTAACTTAGTTAAAGGTAAGAGTTGAGGTGGTGGGGAGTAAATCGTGCTTGTAGTGCTTTGTTCCATCAATCGATGATGAATGATCCAAGTGGTGGAGAATTTAAACTCCCTAGGTCTTGGTTCTTGGAAATATCCAGAGTTTTGATCTTCTGATCATCATGTAATTCACTATACTAGTCGTATGGTGAGGGTACGAGTCAGGTAAACTATCTCATATATTATCCAGTAGTGGTGGGTGATTTTTTGTTGAGGGTACCGGTTGGTAGGGATGAGTTGTAAGTTCAGGGTACAAGTGTTCTAGTACAGTCGTATGTTATCTATTGTCTAACCCCTTTGATTCTGTCTTGGGTATAGTTTGAAGGTACTAGTCATATGTGTGGATAAATTTTGGGCAAGGGGAGTCATATAGTGGACAGTATATGATGTCCAACCTTATGATCAAGGTATGAGTAGAGGGTACCACTCGTATGATATAGGTATGAGTGAGGGGTTCAAACTTTACCCTCATGCGGTGATTTTTACAGTTTAAGTTGGGGCATTCTGGACATTTTCCCTCTTAATATAATTTGACCCCACGACTTAAAACTCTATTGGGACTTCATATGCCCTATTATTCTCAATCAAAAACATCCAAAACACTCTCAAATCTCTCTCAAGCTCTTGATTCAAGAAAGGGCTAGGGTCTCCTCAAGGTGATTCGATCAGGGGATTTCAAGAGTAAATCTCTCCATTTTCTTTGATATGTAAGGCATGTTACTCCTCCCTTATTGTTAGTTCAAATAAAAAGCATGTTTTCATGGATGGTTTTTAAGGTATTATTGTTGTATGTTTTTGATTTTAAAATATATGTTGAGGGTTTTGGTTACTAATGGTTGGATAATGTTTTCCCATGTTCTATTTATGGTTTTTCATTTTATAATATTGGTTTGAACATATAGTTGTATGGTAATGGTAAATTGGTTTATGATTTTGGTTTTGGAAACAATATGCCCTCATTATGTTCGATAAAATGCCTATGAGAATAGTTTTGCCACATAGTTTGACTTTGATTGAAAACTTTGCATTGTATAATATGGTAATAGAAGCTAAATTGGTTTGATTTAATTAAATGATGTGGAAAGGACTTGTTGGTCATGATTTTGAGTGATTGGAAATCCTATGGGGTACATAGGAATTCCCTAAGTGTTGGTTAATGACATTGCTTGTAAGCTATAGTCAGTATGATGATACCACTTCATAATGCCTCAGTAATTAAATCTTGGAATTAGTGGTTTGGTTATATGGTAAAAGGTTTTAATTAGGCAATATTGACGGGGAGTGAGAGTTGGCGGTGAAGGTGTGAGTCCGATGGACGGAGATTAGAACCTTATGTTTGCCGACGTGAGGGTTGGTCATAGTGACCATATACTTATGGGGTACACGAGAATACTCTATGTAATATGTATCATGGAGGGCGAAGGGTACACGAGAATCTCTGACCCTTATGATATCTCTGGTTCGTGCAGCTACACACACTGGGGCCCGTTCAAGGGGTAACACTAGATCCATATATATATTTTAATGCATGCTAAACCTGATTCCATTTCTAGGCATAGAATATATATGTATGAATGTGATTGTATATGGTTATTTACTTTGGTGTTGAATAATGACACTACTTTATCCTTATTCCTAAGTATATGCTAGTGTTCACCCTTTAACCCGTCTTCCGGTGCTGTCTCCCCATGCGATACAGGAACTAACCATACTACTCCTTCTACTTAGTGATTGGATTCAGGGAAAACATTTGTGCCAGACAGAAGTGGTGAGCTTCCATACTCCAAAAGACTCCACTTCATGCTATGGACTTGTCATATACTTTTGTTATTTTTTAGACTTTAGCTTTTGGCGATCGTCGGGGGCATGTCCTTATTGGATATTGTTTTACTTTTGGATAGAGGTTTTGTGAGACTACTTTAGTTTGGCATGGACGATGTCGGTATTAGTGTCAGCCTTGGCATTGGTATTAGTATTTGGCTTGACACCGATTGGATATTTGATTGGATTGTTGGTTGGTTATGATTATGGATCTATTATTGTTTTTGAGTACTTATTACTCTATCTTGTTTTATGTTTGAACTTTATCTGACATAGGTTGTAGGGTGGTTATGGTTGGGTGTTGGGGGTGGTCTCCAATCCCGATTGGACTTGAGGCATCGACATAACTAGGCCCTGGTTCAGGTCATGTCAGCAACCATCTTCAGATGTTGTATCCCCACACACTGCAGGATTTGGACATACTTTTACTCCCCCAGCACAATGATTAGGATTCAGGATTAGTTTATGAGTTGACATTAAAGTGATGATCTTCCATACATCCGAAGTCTACATTTCATGATTTGGATTCCTTATGTGATAAATTTTTCTTTGGTCTTGTTTTGGCTATTGTCGGGGGCACGTTCCAACACTTTGTTGGTATTTAGTTTTTGGTAGAGGCTTTGTGGATACTATGGGTTTGGGTATTGTGTACGCTTCAGATGTTGATCCTTTACATAACCTTTTTAGAACTCTTATCACATTTGTCTTATTTTGGTGTTTATCCACCGCTAGGTGTTCTTCATTATATTGGAATAGGCTCAAGGGACGGTCCCTGGTCCTTGGTAGACTTGGGATGCCCGTCACAGCCAGGCCCTAGTTCAGGTCGTGACATGGACCATGGTGAGATTAGGTGCTTGTTGATAAAGGATTTAGGGGGTTTTGAATTTAATGTATTCAATAGTTCCTAGTTTTTTCTATCTTATTGGTTCAATATTACTATATTTTATCTCTAATTTGATTATCTCTTTATTTCCTTAGTTAAACCCTTGTTATCGTAATCTTCCTCGTATCACATTATAGACCTAATTTTGGGCACAGAGTTTTATATAACAATATGAGTATTATTTTACTCCTATTAACATGTTGATTATGATTTTGATAGTGTAATGATATTTTTGGATCATGGAGCAAGGACGATCAATTTATGGATAGTTTAAAATTATGGTTTGACATCGAGGTAGGCTTCAGTCTACTTTTCTCTATAAGATTGTGTATTGTATGGATTTCATTCTAGGTAGGGATTATAGGATGGGATTATTACTAGTATATCATGACTTAAACTACTTGGGAAATTTGTGGTAGAAATTTGACCTGAACCTTAGACTTGACCAATCATGGATTGATGTTAATGATCCATTAGTATAAGACTTACTTTTTACTTAGTATTTGGGGCGATATTTCTTGATTAGACACTTGGAGTATCTTTATGCCTATATTTACATTAGTCTCTAGGTTATAGTGCTAATATTATATTGAAATGTATATTATGGGCTTGGGCCCGTGGTTATGCTCCTAGTTGGACACCGGGTTATTATGCTATCTCATATGAGGATGTGGTCGTGGATTATAGATTTTTATGATTGTATTGCTTGGATATCGATGATGACATGCATACTTTAGGTGCATTATCATCTACTTAGTGGTATGACTCCAACCAAATTCTTGATTTCTCTACTATTTTCTAAAATGTTTAAAAATGGATTCTTCAATAATAGAAATGTACCACCTTATTTCATGAATTATGAGCTTTGAAAATAAGTGTGATATTTTGGAAACTAGATCGAGATTGATTCTAGTCTATTATTAATTTACTCTTTTATGACTACTATTTACTTCTGTGAGCCATTGTACAAAAGAAGGATGGATACCGTAGGTGCTGCCTTTGTGAGTTATTGAGTTGGAGGAGGTATAACACTTGGTATATTTGGCATTCATATCGAATATTAGTTACTATTGGTTTATGTGAATTCATTCATTCATATGCATTGCCTATCACCAATATAATTTTTTGGTGCTTATATATATCGGTCTTATGTGGGTTGTATAATATAAGCTATTATTGTTGCTTGCTAAGTGTTTTCTTGCACTGTTCAGGCTGATGGGACCCTGTTCATGTTATTGTTTGTCTGGGCTAGCCAATTTCTTTATTTTTGATTATTTTGGTTAGTTAGGGGCAAGATGATAATAAAGTGGCACCTGAGCTTATCAATATATTTTTGATCTATTTTCTCTATTTTTGGTAAGTTATATCATGGATAGGTTACCTAATGATTAGTCACACTTCGGTTAGAGGCCTGATTATGCTAGTATTAGCTCCCCTACGTAGTTATGATCCTTAAGATATTAGGTTTACTCCCTCAGGTTGTTACCTTTAAGTTTAGCCTAACATATATCTCTATCTCTCTCTCTCTAAATATATATAGGTGGATAGATAGATATGGTATTACCGTATATCCCACTCTTTTCTTATCGATTCTTATTATTGATCTATATTTTAATCTTGTATTACTACTATATATCTTTCCTTCAATCTTCATTTGTATATTGGCTAGTGATATATAGTATTGCACTTTAGTTCTTGAATAATATTAGTATAGGATAGTCTATCCTTATTGCTTCTTTAGAATTAATATGTTCTTAGATAATTGCTTGTAGTCTATATTCTTGCTTTACATTTTATTTATGCTTGCATTATCTTTGGAGCTCTGTCAGTCGATGCCTACTAAGTACCACACATTTGGTATTCATATTACATTTTTGCAACCTACTGATCATAGTACGAGTTTTGGTTGTTGATGTATGCATTAGTATAGATTCTATAGATCAGAGATTTTGGGTGAGCTCCTGACATTCAAATTATTTTTACTTTGCCTCGTATTATTTAGACTTGTCTCTATTTTGTATTTATGAGATGGTTTGTACCTGTATATTTATTCTGTATTTCCTTTTTACTCTGATTTTATCAGAAGCTCTTATACTAACATCACCTTGTCTTTGGGTTGCTTTGTATACATTAGTCTATTTATCATATTCATTCTGTGGCTATCCTTTATTTCTATTAATGGTCCATTACTAGTTGTTCTAAATTTTAGGTTAGCTTACCTACTTGTGGGTTATAGGAGGTGCCATCATGACCTATAAAATTGGATTATGACAAATTGGTAGCATAGCCAGGTTTTATTGGTGTATAGGTGCAAGAGATAAGTGTCTTGTAGAGTCATGCATATCAGTACAGAGATGTGTGTATCCTTTATTTAGGAAATCCTATTATTGACGCTTTTTCCGATGTCTACATATATGAACCTTTAGTACTTCTTTTACTACATTCTTTTTAGATGGATGGGACAAGGTTATTGGTAGATATTGATGGAACTTCTACGAGTGTTACCAGAGTTTCAACTCAGCATTGGGTTAAGGAGTTAGAGAGTGATGTCAAAGATATTCAGTGTTTGCTAGAGAATTTGGGGCCATCCTAGGCTCTGGTAGAATTTGTGACAACCTCAGTTCTTTAGGATTTGATACTAGAGATTTCAAGCATTTTAGTGGATACCTCCCAGTTGGAGATGTGTCTAATACATTCAATAGTTCTCAGACCAGAGTTGGGTTTGTTCGTGTTTATAAGGGTTCATTTTCGATTTCAGAGTATGAGATAGGGTTTCTTAAGTGGGGCAGACATACTCCTGTATATATCCTTCAGAGCATGAGATGGTACATGGATTTATCAGAGGATTGACTTTCCACTCTTCTTAGCGACAAAGCATTTTATAGTAGTTGGGTCTTATTCCCTAAGGTTGTTAATTATGTGAGGTCTATAGAGATGGAATGCATTGAGACATATGGAGGTAGTGATAAGAGTCTATGTCATCAGTATAGTGTTTTTGGTGTTTCATGCGGGAGTAGAGATCCTCAAAGTTGGGATCAACATCACTTCCAGCTTGTCATCTTCGTTCATAATATCTAATACTATAGGTGGCTCTCAAATCAATCATAGTGGTCATAATAGGTAGAGGTCATATCAGACATAATAGAGTATTCATATATATATATAAATATATATATATATATATATCTTCAGGTCGTGGCGGTTTCTTTAGATTAGTAGGTGCAGTGCATTCGACAGTTTCAGGGATATGTTTTGTCCGCGGAGAGATCAGTCATTGGTGTAGAGAGTTCCCCAGGCATGAGTTGCTTGTCCAGTTAATGTCAAAATATGTTCCTCGCCAAACTAGAGCTCCTAAGGTATGTTATGATTATGGGGAGATTGATAACTTCAGTAGAGAGTGTCCCAGGTGTTCGTTGGTCAGCCAATTTAGGACGGTGGTTAGAGCTTTAAGGGTTTGTTATGACTGTATACAAACATAGGGTCACTAGTCTAGAGAGTGTCCCCAACATGGGATAATTAGTCATTTAGCTCATCCAGATTAGTGTCATAGTGTTGTGGTATCTTTAGCTAGAGGTAGTGCATTCAACGGCTCAGTTGGTGATTTAGATGCTCAACCAGAGTTTGGACATGCTTAAATTTATACTCCTTCAGACACATGAGGACTTTTTCTTTAAATTTTCGATTGTGACAGGTGCACCTTTGATTTTCTGGCTTTAGTTTTATTTGACTTGAGATGGCGTTTTCATACCCATTAGTAATTTTATGCCTTAGTGATACTATATTGGTTGTTGTAGCTTCTGTGTAGATCTTTATGCATATATAACTACCCTTGTAAATGAATTCTTTTAGTAGTGGATTGAAGGGCTCTATATCGTGACTTCCTAGGGGTGTTTTCTTTGGGTTAAAGTCCCCGTTCTCTAATATATTGTTTTTTTTGTGGTTTTAGAGTAGTAATGTAGTGATTTTTCATCTTGGTGCCTCCTAAACTCTCTACTAGTGTTTCTACTATTGATTTTATTACTTGGGAAGTAATTGATTCTTTCTTGATAGATGACTAGACTAGCATCATTTAGTTGGCATTTCTCTCTTTGTGATTTTTATTTATTGGTTTAGACGGATAGCTCAGTTGGTTGGTTTCCTTTCTTTTACTGTGGTGGGGGCTGGTTATTTCTTTTCTCATGGCAATGATTAGATCGATTGTTGAGTGCTTTATGACATGAAGATATGTTTGGCTTTCTAGGGCTTCGGGTGGTTATAGAGGTGACAATTCATTTATGTTGCCCATTTTTGATTTGACGTGCTAAGATGCGCCAAGAAAGGTGTATGTAAGGTGGTCAAATAATTTGCTTAAGGGATAAGAGACATACCTGATGGTAAAGTTGTTTAGCCTAGCCCAAAAAATGTGATGAGAAATGAGGCAAATGAGGGGGCTACGAAGCACATAAAGTTAGAAAGTCTCTTGAAAAAGACAAAGAAATATAGAAAGAAAATGGTGGCTTTGATTTGTTTTGTAAATGCTTATAAAAAAAGGGAAATATGGAAAATGAGTTGAAGGAGGATAAGGTGGAGAGTTTAAAATCTTGGGGTGGAAGAGGTCGAGAAATTGCATTGAAGGAGGTATTCTTGTGACTTGATCCATAGATATCCCTTGCCGCACTTTAAATCTTAATCTTAAACCACAAGACCTTGGTGATTCAAAATCAGGTAAGTCTATATTAGTGGAGGAAAACACAAGGGGCAAGCCTATGGTTCTACTCATTGTACTTGAATTTCTTTTCAAGAGCGAGTGTGAATTATTTCATTAACTACGCTCCTTTAGAAATTTCATAGCCTTTTGTGTGTGTGGAGCTAACTCTAGCTTGTGAGCAGCATTGATACTTTGGAGTAGAGGGTGAAATCTTACTCTCGATTTGGGAAAATTGGTGAAGTAAGTTGCATTGTGAAGATGGAGAATTTTTTTGAAGATTTTGTGTTTCCTCTTAAGATGCTTTGTTGATTTGGAAGATTCATTTGATACAAACTTACAACCTTTCTTCATAATATGTTCTCTTTGAAAAATTTTAGTTCACTCTTTGCCATTACATGTTTGGAAAGTCAGTGTAGAGCTTTGTTAGCTCAGTCCTTTAGTATAGTTTTCTTTTGGATGAAATTGAGTTAAATACCCTATCTTGTTGAATTGTTCATTATTGCTTGAGGAAGAGCAATAGTTTAAATTTGGGGGTGTTGATAAGTCATCCATTTGACAATATACTAGTATTTTTTAAGCCTACATTATCATGATTTTTCATTAATTTGTTGTTACTTCCTTACTTAAAGCTCATTTGTATAGGTAAAAGTGAAATGAAAAGTTGAGCAAGGAAACTTAATAAAAATGAGCTAAGGAGAAGTTGAAAGAGAAGAAATGTAAGCAAAAAGAACAAAAGCTGAAATTGCAGGCCCAGGAATCGACCCTCAGTTACTGTAAATCCCAAGTCTGTACCTCAGACGCAACATAGTGCCTATGACCCCGAAGGACCACAAGCTAACTGATTATTGATTTCTGATGTGAGCACTGAATAATATGCTGAAATAAATGCAGAAAAATAGGCTGAAATGCCATAAGGTTCGAATATCTGAAATACTGCTGAAAATATCAAACTGTAATAATAATCTTAGAACTAAATACTGTCTAAAAACTAGTCTGAAAAGCTTCTAAACTGAACTTTCTAAAAGTAGAGTTGATCAGACAATCCCCCAACTAACTTCATCTACTCAAATACTAATTCTACTGAAATAATGAAATAAAATAATATCCTCAAATAATGAGGACTCACTGCTAATCTACTGCTGATGGCCGAATCTGAATCTATCTATGCGTGGTCGGGAACCTGAACGTTCGAACCTATGATATGAGACATCATAGCGTAAAGAGAGAGTATGCTTCAGTACGTGGAATGTACTGGTATGCTAGATGACGTAAGGCTGAATGCATGAATAATAACTGACTGAATGATATAGAGTAACTGAACATAAGAGTACATGGATAACTGACACTAATGTAAATACCGAGTATGCACCATTGTGAATATAAATAAATACCGTGACAGAGCTTGTATGAAGCTAAGTCCTAAGTTCTGATGCTGAGTAACTGATATGTGAAGTTACTAATAGCTGAGTTAATGATATTGGTTGACTGTATCTGAAAGTCCTAATTCTGAAGAATTGAACTGAGTTCTATTTTGAAGACTAAAACTAAGACTGTGGGAGGTAATCATCGAACCGATATGCCCTAAATGAGAAAACTGAGTGGGGGTCCGACCTGTGACCCCAGTTGAAAGGGTGTTCGTACCATGCCACAGGTAAAGACACTGAAAAGTTACCCTTATCTGGTATGTAATCTAATAAGAACGGTGGAACCCTCATCTGTCAGGTTAAAACACCTCATCAACTCTCAACTGGTAGGTTTGATGTCTCATCCTACGCTAGCTACGTAGTTCTGGAATGCAAGGATTGCTTCTAGAGATCATACCCTCTACTGGTAGGTGAGCCTCCATCCTTGGGTTCAGTCGGTGCTGAATCCCACTCCTAACTGAAAACACTGAACTGGACTGAACTGATATTGAGCTTACTGAGTTTGGTAACTGACTGAATTCTACTGAGTCATGTAACTGACTGAGAGTACTACTGATAATGACATAATTGAGGTTCTATAATTGACACTGGCTCTAGGCACACAACTAAATTGTAGGGTAATAAATACCCCCAGGACTTGATATCATGACAAATAAAGCATAGCATGATCTTGAGATACAGAATTATATACTTGTCCATAATTCACTCATAAGGGCATTTCATCAAACACTTGTAAGGCATAAGCTTATACATGATTAGGGAATACATGCTATCATATTATAATGACACTATCTCATTCACATAGGCATTTTATCAATCAAATGGTGAACATGCTTAGGTTATACAATAATCAGAACATATAGTTATCTTAGCTACATCAATCGACTTGCAAATTGAAGGGTTTATCATGAAGATTATGTTATTCAACACATACGATGATTAATTTCATAAAAGCATGTAATTTAATCATGTACTAAAACCCAATAATAACATGAACATGAATTCAATTCAATTCAAGCATGGAAGTTCATAATTCAACAATCTTGTGTTTTGAAAACGGATTCTTGGACTCTATAGGTGAAAGGGACCCATAGATGAATACCTAACATACCTTTAGTTATTAGTTCTTGAAGGTGCTTGAAGAAATTATTGAGTTTTGACCTTGATTCTTAAAGCTAGGGTCTTGTATTTTAGAGATAAAGCTTTAATTTCTTGAGATAAGTGAGAAATAATAGGATAATAGGCTATTTAGGGCTTTAATCCCGTGTTTAGGCTGACTGGGATGAGAAAAAAAGACCTAAAAGCCCTTGGAAATTAAATCTTTGAATTAACTGAAATGTCATGATTGTCACCCTTGGCACGACGCGGCGCTATCGCGCCGTTTCACTGGAATTTGACAATTGGGAACTAGACTGGTGGGGCGACGCGGTGGTATCGCATTGCCACTTTGGTTGGAACCTGGAAGTTCATCGCAATGTGGTGGGATCACATTGATACATTAAAGATTGACAAACATGAAAATTCACCTTGGCGCGATGCTCCAATATCGCAGAGCATCATTGGAAACTGACAATTGCCATTTTGGCATACTCCGTGACGCGCTACTGGACTGAGTTACATTGTTTAAGGATTGAAACTTAAAATTAGCATAACTTCTTACTCGGTTATCGGATTTTGCTAAATTTTATATCGTTGGAAAGATAATTCAATTTCCTATGCAATGGAAGTCTCTAAAATGAAAAATACTGAATATTTCAAAAATTTTATATTGGATAACTCATGAACTTAGAGTTAAGTTAAGCTTGAGAAATATGGGGTATTAAAATATCTCCCCCTTGGGAACATTGGTCCTTGAATAAGACTAATTAAGCTAAGACACTGATAGACTGAGTTTACATACTGAACATGCATGTACGAATCATGACTACATGATTGAAATACTGACAAACTAAGCTCTTACACTGAACTTGCATATCTGATGCATAAAATTTATGACTAAAGCTACAGACAAGTTGGGTTTTCATATTGAACATGCATATCTGATGTATGAGTACATGACTGAATTGATTCATGAATGCATCACTGAATATGCAAAAATAGTGGATACTAAGTTGTAACTATAGCTGAATATTGAACTAAGTAAAGCTAAGGAAGACAGTTACCATAAGCTGGATCTGAGGTTGCGGAGAAGAGGTGAGGATACTTGGTCTATATATCTGCTTCTGCTTCCCAAGTAGCTCCCTCTATGTACTGATTCTTCCAAATAACTTTGACTAAGAAAAGTTCTTTGTTCCTCAGTCTGTGAATCTGATGATCGAGGATTTGGACTGAAACCTCTTCGAAAGAGAGATCATTCTGAACATTTACATCCTCTAAGGGAACTATGACTATTGGGTCACCAATGCATTTCTTTATCAAGGACACGTGGAATACTGGATGCACTATAGCAAGATCTAAAGGCAACTCAATCTCATAAGCTACCTTTTCGAAGTGGCTGAGAATTTTGTAAGGACCGACATATCGGGGACTGAGCTTATCCTTCTTGCCAAACCTCTTTACTCCTTTCATGGGAGATATTTTCAGGAACAGAAAATCACCGATCTCGAATTTGAGATCCTTTCTCCACATATTCGAATACAATTTCTGTTGGCTCTGGGTAGCCCTAAGCCTTTCTCTAATTAACTGAACCTTTTCAAAGGTTTCAAACACTAGGTCGAGACCTCCTACTGTGGCCTCACCTACCCCAAACAAACCAATTAGAGACCTACATCTCATACTGTAGAGAGCCTTAAACGGGGACATCTAAATTTTAGAATGATAGTAGTTATTGTATGCGAACTCGATCAAAGGCAAGTGGTCATCCCAACTATCCTTAAAATTGACAACGCATGCTCTTAGCATTTCTTCTAGACTCTGATTCGTCATTTCTGCTTGACCATCTATCGGAGGGTGAAAGGCTGTACTAAGATAAACTTAGGTACCAAGACCCTTTTGGAATGCTTTCCAGAAATGAGAGGCGAACTGGGTACCTCTATCTGAGATAATGGATTTCAAAACTCCGTGTAACCTGAACAACTCTATGATATAGAGTTTGACATAGTCCTCAGCTTAATAGCAAGTACGAACTAGCAAAAAATAAGCTGATTTACTCATTCTGTATGCGATAACCCAAATAGAATCATAATGAAGACGAGTACGAGCAAAACTCATCACGAAGTCTACGTTTACTTTTTCTTATTTAGAAGTAGGAATACTGAACTCCTGCATGGACCCACTAGGATTCTAGTACTCAATGTTAACTTGCTTACATGTAGATCATTGAGCTACAAATACTGCAATATCCCTCTTCATCCCACTCCACCAGTAGATCTCCTGCAGATCAGGGTATATCTTAGTGGCCCCTGGATGAATAGAGTAACACACACCATATGCTTCTGCAATAATTCGTTGCCTCAAGTCATCTACACTTGACACACATAAATGACCCTGGAAACATAACACACTATCTCTCTCTTGGGAGAAAACCTCTACTTTCTGATCTTTGAATGACTCTTTAAGCTTAACAAAACTGGGATATCTATCGTGCTTTACCTTTACCTCAAAAACTAGAGAAGATTTGGAACTGTTCTGAATTCACACACTACCTTCTGCTAAATCGACTAAGTGGATACCTAGTCGGGCAGGCTGATGAACTTCCTGAACTAGCTTCTTTTTACTTACATCAGCATGAGCAACATTACCCATAGACAGTCTATTCAGAGCATCAACCACTACATTCACTTTGCTCAGATGATAAAGAACACACGTCATAATCTTTTAATAATTCTAACCACCTTCTCTGATGCAAATTTAAATCGTTCTTAGAAAATACATATTGCAAGATCTTGTGATATGTTAACACATCTACATGAACCCTATACAAATAGTGCCTCCAAATCTTTAAGGCAAACACTACAGCTATAAACTCAAGATCATCAGTCAGATAATTCTTCTCATGGGGCTTAAGATATCTAGAGACGTAGGCTATGACCTTACCTCTTTGAATGAGTACACAACCCAAACCTACTATGGATATATCACAGTGCACAACAAAACCATCTAAACTATCTGATAGAGTCAAAACTGGGGCTCCGGTGAGTCAAGTCTTCAACTCCTAAAAACTTTTCTCGCAGGAATCTGACCACTAAAACAGGACTTTATTATGAGTCGATTTGGACATGAGGGATGCAATAGATGAAAACTCTTCAACAAACCGATGGTAATAGCCAGCTAAACTAAAAAACCCCCTCATATTTAATGGAGAGATAGGTCTAGTCCAGTTTCTTACCACTTTATTTTTTTGAGCATTAACTCTAATGTCATCACTAGAAAAAATATTACTAAGGAATGCTACTGACCTTAGCCAAAATTCATATTTACTGAATTTGGCAAACATCTGATGAGTTCTGAGAGTCTGAAGTATGATTCTGAGGTGATTTGTGGGATCATTCTCTCTACGGGAAGAGACAAGAATGTCATCGATGAAAACTATAATGAACATATCAAAGTACTATTTGAACAAGTGATTCATTAAGTCCATAAAAGCTGCTGGGGCATTAGTAAGACCAAAGGACATGACTGGAAATTTAAAGTGACCATTTCGGGTTCTAAAAGCTATTTTTAGAACGTCACATTCTCTAACTCTAAGCCGATGATAGCCTGATCTGAGGTCTATCATACAAAAGTAAATGGCTCCCTGAATTTGGTCAAACAAGTCATCAATTCTGGGAAGTAGATATTTATTCTTGACTTTGACTTTGTTCAACTGACAATAGTCAATACATATTCTAAGAGAATTATTTTTTTATGCACGAATAGAACTGGTGTGCCCCATGGGGAGATACTGGGTTTGATGAATCCCTTATCTAGAAAATCCTTCAACTATTCTTTTAACTCTCTGAGTTCAGCTGGAGCCATTCTGAATGGCAGAATAGATATAGGATGAGTATCTGGAAGAAGGTCTATTCCCAAGTCAATTTCACTAACGGAAGAAACTCCAGGAAGATCATTGGGAAACACATCTGAGAATTCATTTACTACTAGAACTGACTCAAGACTGGGAGTTTCTGAAATAGAGTCCTTGACTTACACAAGATGATAGACACATCCCTTGGATATAAATATTCATGCTCTAAGGTATGAAATTAACTGACCCTTAAGCGAAGTGGTACTACCTCTCAATTCAAGGACTGTTTCATTTGGAAACTAAAAATAAAAAATTATGTTTCTATAATCAAATAAGGCATAGCATGAATGGATCCAATATATGCCGAGAATGACGTCAAAATCTGCCATCTCTATCTCTACAAGGTCTACTGAAGTAACTTTCTGAGATATCATAACCAGAAAATTCCTGTATACCCGTTGGACTATGATAGATTTACCCACTAGGTTAAAAATTGAGAAAGGCTCTACTAGGATTTATGGACTAACTCTGAAGTTAACGGCTATATAAGGAGTTATAAAAGATAAAGAAGCTCCTAGATCTAGCAAGGAATAAACATGTAAATGGAAGATCTGTAATGTACCCATGACCACATCAGAAGAATTTTCCTCATCTTGTCTGGACTGAAGTAAATAAATCCTATTTGGGCATTGCCTACTGGTGGCACTAGAAGTGGCTCCTTACTGATTCGAGTGACCTGACTGGGTTGAAAACCTAGTGTGCTGACCTTGAGAACCTAAATGCGGACAATCTTTGAATCTATGGCCTGGCTTGCCACACCAAAAACAAACATCACTACCAGCTCTGCAGACACCTTTGTGGTTTCTGCCACATATCTGACAAAGAGGATTTGTTCGAGCACTGCTAACACTACCCTAAGATTTAGAGACTGGTGCCTTATTGCTGTTAATATTTCTAAACTTAGGTACTGGAGTACTGTCTAAGGACAAAGATGGAACTTAAGATTTTGGATAAAACTAGGAAAAGTTACCACCCTCTGACTTAGGTAGATTGAAATTAAAGCTACCTGTTCTAGCTCTTTTCTTCTACCTCTCCCTCTCTCTATTATTAAACTCTTCTATCTACTGAGCATGGACCATGATCCTGGATATGTCCATCTTCATAATAAACATCGCTGTTCTGCACTCTTTAATCGCGATTCAGACATCCTAGATAGGAACTTGCTTATTCTGGACCCACTGTCTGCTACTATATGGGGAGTATACCTGGATAACTAAGTAAACTTGAGAGAATACTCTTTCACGCTCATACTATCTTGCATGAGGTAGATAAAATCTAACACCTTGACTTCTTTCAACACTTAGGGAAAGAATCTCTCTAGGAAAGCAGTAGAAAACTCTTCCCACTCTATGGGCTCTGCATCTAGTCCCCTGTCTACCTTTTACTACTTAAACCATATATGAGCTACAATCTTGTAGCTGATAGGCAGCTAACTCAGCACTCTTACTGGAATTCACTCCTATAATATCTGTGACTTTTTAAACCCGATCGAGGAGCTCCTGTGGATCTTTTTCTGTCTTAGATCCAGAGAATAGGGGAGGATTCATTCGGGTGAAGTACCGAGTCCTGAATGCAGTAGTATTGGCCACTAGATTAGCCAGAACAGCAGCTGGTCGTTCATTCTGAGCTGCTACAGAGTTTTCTAAAGTAGTGAATATTCCTCTGAATTTTGCATGGGAAACATGATTGTCCAGGGGATCTTCATAA
>NC_061118.1:129009995-129075404 GCF_002878395.1 Capsicum annuum
GTTTACCTTTTGTTAGCCTTTTTGGAAGGCATGTTCTGTAAATGAAAAGGAGGAAATGGATTAGACTGAGAGTTTAACTTGAGCTCATGCTCACACGTACAACATAAATACTGAAAGAAGGGGAACTTTATCCTAAAACATCTCATGGCCTCCTGTCCATAAGTGTGGCGTGCTACACTTCCATGCACAAGACTCTACTAGATGTAGCTTTCAAAATTTTTAGGACACTACTGGACCTTATGATCTTATACTAAGTTTGTATCACCCCGAGTTTGTACCCCAGATTCTACACCGTGCTTACAATGCCAAAGGACCACAAGCTAATCCATGACTAATATCTACTGTGAGCACTGAATACTTTACTAAAATAAATATGGAATAATAGGCTAAAATGACATAAGGTTCAAATATCTGAAATATATCTAAAAATATCAAACTGCAATAATAATCTATAAATCTGAATAATGTCTGAAAACTAGTCTAAAAAGCCTCTAAACTGAACTGTCTGAAAGTAAAGTAGATTGGATAATCCCCACCTAACTCTATCTACTAAAATACTGAGTCTACTGAAATAATAAAATAAAAGAATATCCTCGAATGATGGGGACTCATTGCTAATCTACTGTTGCTGGTTGAATCTGAAAATATCTATGTGTGGTCAGGAACCTAGGCATATGTACCTATGATATGAGACATTATAGCTCAAATAAAGAGTATGCGTCAGTACGTAGAATGTACTGGTATGCAAGATGAGGTAAGGCTGAATGCAAGGGTTCATATGTATGAACAATAACTAACTGAATGATATAGAGTAACTAAACATGAGAGTACATGGATAACTGATACTACTATAAATACTGAGTATGCACCACTGTGCATATAAATAAATACTATAACTGAGCTTGTTTGAAGCTTAGTCCCGAGTTTTGAGTAAGTGATATTTGAAGTTACTGATAACTGAGTTACTGATACTGGTTGACTATATCTGACAGTCTTTATTATGTAGAACTAAACTAAGTTCTATTCTGAAGACTAAAACTAAGACTATGGGAGGTAATCATCTAACCGACATGCCCCAAATAAGATAACAAAGCTGGGGTCCAACCTGTGACCCTAGTTGGAAGGGTGTTAGTACCGTGCCACGAGTAAAGAAACTGAAGAGTTACACTCATCTGGTAGGTACTCTAATGAGAATGGTGGAACCCTCATCTGTCAGGTTAAAACACCTCACCAACCCTCAACTAGTAGGTTTGATGTCTCTACCTATGCTGGCGACATAGTTTTGGAAATCACGGATTGCTTCTAGAGATCATACCCTCTACTGGTAGGTGAACTCTTATCCTTGGGTTTACTCAATACTGAATCCTACTCCCAACTAAAAGACACTGAAATGAGTATACTGAACTAGGCTGAATTGATACTGAGCTAACTGAGTTTTCCTGAGTTTGGTAACTGACTAAATTCTACTGAGTCCTATATCTAATTGAAAGTACTACTGATAATTACATTTCTAAGATTCTGTTACTGAAACTGGCTCTAGTCACATAGCTAAATTCTCGGGTAATAAATACCCCAGGACTCAATAGCAAGAAAAATAAAGCATAGCATGATCTTGAGATACACAACAATTTACACTTGTCCATAATTCACTCATAAGGGCATTTCATCAAACGCTTGTAAGGCATAAGCTTATACATAATTGAGGAATACATGCTATCATATTATAATGGAACTATCTCATTCACATAGGCATTTTATCAAATAAATGGTGAACATGCTTCGGTTATACAATAATCAGAACATATAGCTATCATTCCTATATCAATCGACTTGCAAATTGAAGGGTTTATCATGAAGATTATGTTATTCAACACATATGATGATTAATTTCATAAAAGCATGTAATTTAATCATGGACTAAAACCCAATAATAACATGAACATGAATTCAATTCAATTCAAGCATGGAAGTTTATAATTCAACAATCTTGTGTTTTGAAAATAAATTCTTGGACTATATGGATGAAAGGGAGCCATAGATGAATACCTAACATACCTTGGGTTATTAGTTCTTGAAGGTGCTTGAAGAAACTTAAAATTGTTATAACTTCTTATCCGGTTTTCAGATTTAGGCAACTTTTATATCATTGGAAAGCTAATTCAATTTTCCTACACAACGGTAGGATCTAAACTAAAAAAATACTAAGTGTTTCAAAAATTTTAGAATGATAGTAGTTATTGTATGCGAACTCGATCAAAGGCAAGTGGTCATCCCAACTACCCTTAAAATCGACAACGTATGCTCTTAGCATTTTTTCTAGAGTCTGATTCATCTTTTCTGCTTGACCATCTATCGAAGGGTGAAAGGCTGTACTGAGATAAACTTAGGTACCAAGACCCTTTTGGAATGCTTTCCAGAAATGAGAGGCGAACTGGGTACCTCTATATGAGATAATAGATTTCAAAACTTTGTGTAACCTGAACAACTCTATGATATAGAGTTTGGCGTAGTCCTCAGCTGAATAGCAAGTATGAACTAGCAAGAAATAAGCTGATTTACTTATCCTGTCTGCGATAACCCAAGTAGAATCATAATGAGGACGAGTACGAGGAAAACCCATCACAAAGTCCATGTTCACTTTTTCTTATTTCAAAGTGGGAATACTGAACTCCTGCATGGACCCACTAAGCTTCTGGTACTTAATGTTAACTTGCTTATATGTAGAGCATTGAGCTATAAATTCTGCAATATCCCTCTTCATCCCACTCCGCCAGTAGATCTCCCGTAGATCAGGGTATATCTTAGTGGCCCCTGGATGAATAGAGTAACACACACCATATGCTTCTGCAATAATTCGTTGCCTCAAGTCATCTACACTTGGCACACATAAATAACCCTGGAAACATAACACACTATCTCCTCCTTGGGAGAAAACCTCTACTTTCTGATCTTTGAATGACTCTTTAAGATTAACAAGACTGGGATCTCTATCCTATTTTTTCCTTTACCTCGAAAAGTAGAGAGGATTTAGAACTGTTCAGAATTCACACACTACCTTCTGCTAAATTGACTAAGCGGATACCTAGTCGGGCTAGCTGATGAAATTCCTGAACTAGCTTCTTCTTACTTTCATCAACATGAGCAACATTACCCATAGACAGTCTATTTATAGCATCAACCACTACATTCACTTTGCTCAGATGATAAAGAACACTCATGTCATAATCTTTCAATAATGCTAACCACCTTCTCTGATGCAAATTTAAATCGTTCTAAGAAAATACATAACGCAAGATCTTGTGATATGTTAACACATCTACATGCACCCCATACAAATAGTGCCTCCAAATTTTTAAGGTAAACACTACAACTATAAACTCAAGATCATCAGTCAGATAATTCTTCTCATGGGGCTTAAGATATCTAGAGACGTAGGCTATGACCTTACCTCTCTGCATAAGTATATAACCTAAACCTACTCTGGATATATCATAGTGCACAATAAAACTATCTAAACTATCTGATAGAGTCAAAACTGGGGCTGAGATGAGTCAAGTTTTCAACTCCTAAAAACTCTTCTTGCAGGAATCTGACCACTAAAACTGGACTTTATTCTGAGTCAATTTGGACATGAGGGATGCAATAGACAAAAAATCTTCAACAAACTGATGGGAATAGCCAGCTAAACTAAAGAAACCCTGATATTTGATGGAGAGATAGGTCTAGTCCAGTTTCTTACCATTTTATTTTTTTGAGGATTAACTCTAATGCCATCACCAGAAAAAATATTACCAAGGAATGCTACTGACCTTAGCCAAAATTCATATTTACTGAATTAGGCGAACATCTGATGAGTTCTGAGAGTCTGAAGTATGATTCTGAGATGATCTGTGTGATCATTCTCCCTACGGGAAGAGACAAGAATGTCATCGATGAAGACTATAATGAATATATCAAAGTACTATTTGAACAAGTGATTCATTAAGTCCATAAAAGCTGTTGGGGCATTAGTAAGACCAAAGGACATGACTAGAAATTTAAAGTGACCATATCGGGTTCTAAAAGCTATTTTTAGAATGTCACATTCTCTAACTTTGAGCCAATGATAGCTTGATCTAAGGTCTATCATACAAAAGTAACTGGCTCCCTGAAGTTGGTCAAACAAGTCATCAATTCTGGGAAGTGGATATTTATTCTTGACTTTGACTTTGTTCAACTGACGATAGTCAATACATATTCTGAGAGAATTATTTTTTTTACGCATGAATAGAACTGGTGTGCCCCATGGGGAGATGCTGGGTTTGATGAATCACTTATCTAGCAAATCCTTCAACTATTCTTTTAACTCTCTAAGTTCAGCTGGAGCCATTCTGAATGGCAGAATAGATATAGGATGAGTATCTGGAAGAAGGTCTATTCCCAAGTCATTTTCTCTAACGGGAGAAACTCCAGGAAGATCTTCGGGAAACACATATCTGAGAATTCATTTACTACTAGAACTGGCTCAAGACTGGGAGTTTCTGAAATAGAGTCCTTAACTCATACAAGATGATAGACACATCCCTTGGATATCAATTTTCATGCTCTAAGGTATGAAATCAACTGACCCTTAAGCGAAGTGGTACTACCTCTCAATTCAAGGACTATTTCATTTGGAAACTAAAAATAAAAAATTATATTTCTACAATCAAATAAGCCATAGCATGAATGGATCCAATATATTCCGAGAATGACGTCAAAATCTGCCATCTCTAGCTCTACAAGGTCTACTGAAGTAACTTTCTGAGATATCATAACCAGAAAGTTCCTGTATACCCATTGGACTATGATATATTTACCCACTAGGGTAAAAATTGAGAAAGTCTTTGCTAGGATTTATGGACTAACTCTGAAGTTAACGGCTATATAAGGAGTTATAAAAGATAAAGAAGCTCCTAAAGGCATAAATGTGTAAATGGAAGATATGTAATGTACCCATGACCACATCAGAAGAATTTTCCTCATCTTGTCTGGACTGAAGTAAATAAATCCTATTTGGGCATTGCCTACTGGTTTCACTAGAAGTGGTACCTGACTGATTCAAGTGACCTGACTGAGTTAAAAAACTAGTGTGCTGACTTTGAGAACCTGACTGCGGACAATCTTTGAATCTATGGCCTGGCTTGCCACACTAAAAACAAATATCACTACCAACTCTACAGACACCTTTGTGGTTTCTGCCACATATCTGACAAAGAGGATTTGTTCAAGCACTGCTAACACTACCCTAAGATTTAGAGACTGGTGCCCTATTGCTGTTAATATTTCTAAACTTAGGTACTGGAGTACTGTCTAAGGACAAAGATGGAACTTAAGATTTTGGATAAAACTGGGAAAAGTTACCACCCTCTGACTTAGGCAGATTGAAATTAAAGCTACCTGTTCTAGCTCTTTTCTTCTACCTCTCCCTCTCTCTATTATTAGACTCTTCTATCTACTGAGCATGGACCATGATCCTGGATATGTCCATCTTAATAATCAACATCGCTGTTCTGCACTCTTTAATCGCGATATCAGACATCCTAGATACGAACTTGCTTATTCTGGACCCACTGTCTGCTACTACATGGGGAGTATACCTGGATAACTAAGTAAACTTGAGAGAATACTCTTTCACGCTCATACTATCTTGCATGAGGTAGATAAACTCTAACACCTTGACTTCTCTCAACACTTAGGGAAAGAATCTCTCTAGGAAAGCAGTAGAAAACTCTTCCCACTCTATGGGCTCTGCATCTAGGCGCCTGTCTACCTTTCACTACTTAAACCATATATGAGCTATAATCTTGTAGCTGATAGGCAGCTAACTCAGTACTCTTACTGAAATTCACTCCCATAATATCTGTGACTTTTTGAACCCGATCGAGGAACTGCTGTGGATCCTTTTCTAGCTTAGATCCGGAGAATAGGGGAGGATTCATTCGGGTGAAGTACCGAGTCCTGAATGCAGTAGTATTGGCCACTAGATTGGCCAGAACAGAAGATGGTCATTCATTCTGAGCTGCTACAGAGTTTGCTAAAGTAGTGAATATTGCTCTGAATTTTGCATGGGAAACATGATTGTCCAGGGGATCTTCATAAATGGGCTGAGGTGCTGACTGATTTCTGGTTCACCTTTTGTTAGCATTTTTGGAAGGCATATTCTGTAAACGAAAAGGAGGAAATGGATTAGTTTAACTTGAGCTCATGCTCACTCGTACAATATAAATACTGAAAGAAGGGGAACTATATCCTAAAACATCTTATAGCCTCCTATCCATAAGTGTGGCACGCTACACTTCCATGCACAAGACTCTACTAGTTGTAGCTTTCACACTTTCTAGGACACTATTGGACCTTATGATCTTATACTAAGTTTGTATCACCTCGAGTTTGTACCCCAGATGCTACACGATGCTTACAACGCCAACGGACCACAACCTAACCCATGACTAATATCTATTGTGAGAACTGGATAATATACTAAAAATAAATATGGAATAATATACTAAAATGACATAAGGTTCAAATATCTAAAATACATCTAAAAAAATCAAACTACAATAATAATCTATAAATCTGAATAATGTTTGAAAACTAGTCTGAGAAGCCTCTAAACTGAACTGTCTGAAAGTAGAGTAGATTGGATAATCCCCAACTAACTCCATCTACTAAAATACTGAGTCTACTGAAATAATAAAATAAAAGAATTTCCTCGAATGATGGGGACTCATTGCTAATCTACTATTACTGGTTGAATCTAAAAATATCTATGTGTGGTCAGGAACCTGAGCATCCGAACCTATGATATGAGACATTATAGCTCAAATAAAAAGTATGCGTCAGTACGTGTAATGTACTGGTATGCTAGATGAGGTAAGGCTGAATGCAAGGGTTCATATGTATGAACAATAACTGACACTACTGTAAATACTGAGTATGCACCACTATGCATATAAATATATACTATAACTGAGCTTGTCTGAAGCTTAGTCCCGAGTTTTGATAACGAGTAAATAATATTTGAAGTTACTGATAACTGAGTTACTGATACTCGTTGACTATATCTAACAGTCTTGATTATGTAGACCAGAACTAAGTTCTTTTCTGAAGACTAAAACTGAGACTATGGGGGGTAATCATCTAACCGACATGGCCCAAATAAGATAACTGAGATGGGGTCCAACCTATGACCCCAGTTGGAAGGGTGTCAGTACCGTGCCACGAGTAAAGAAACTGAAGAGCTACCCTCATCTGTTAGGTACTCCAATGAGAATGGTGGAACCCTCATCTGTCACGTTAAAACACCTCGCCAACCCTTAACTAGCAGGTTTGATGTCTCAACCTATGCTGGCGACGTAGTTCTGGAAATCACAGATTGCTTCTAGAGATCATACCCTCTACTGGTAGGTGAACCCTCATCCTTGGGTTTACTCAATACTGAATCCTACTCCAAACTGAAAGACACTGAAATAAGTATACTGAACTAGACTGAATTGATACTGAGCTAACTGAGTTTTCCTGAGTTCGATAACTGACTGAATTCTACTGAATCCTTTATCTGATTGAAAGTACTACTGATAATGACATTTCTAAGATTCTGTAACTGACACAATGGCTCTAGTCACACAACTTAATTGTCGGGTAATAAATACCCTAGGACTTGATAGCAAGAAAAATAAAGCATAGCATGATCTTGAGATACACAACAATTTACACTTGTCCATAATTCACTCATAAGGGCATTTCATCAAACACTTGTAAGGCATAAGCTTATACATGATTGAGGAATACATGCTATCATATTATAATGGAACTATCTCATTCACATAGGCATTTTATCAAACAAATGGTGAACATGCTTAGGTTATATAATAATCAGAACATATAGTTATCATGGCTACATCACTGGACTTGCAAATTGAAGGGTTTATCATGAAGATTATGTTATTCAACACATACGATGATTAATTTCATAAAAGCATGTAATTTAATCATAGACTAAAACCCAATAATAACATGAACATGAATTCAATTCAATTCAAGCATGGAAGTTCATAATTCAACAATCTTGTGTTTTGAAAATAGATTCTTGGACTGTATGGATGAAAGGGAGCCATAGATGAATACCTAACATACCTTGGGTTATTAGTTCTTGAAGGTGCTTGAAGAAATTCTTGTGTTTAAACCTTGATTCTTGAAGCTAGGGTCTTGCATTTTAGAGAGAAAGCTTTAATTTCTTGAGATAAGTGAGAAAATAATGGGATAATAGGCTATTTAGGGATTTAATCCTGTGTTTAGGCTGACTAGGATAAGGGAAAAAGATCTAATCTCAAAATTACCTGAAATGTCCAAATTTTCACACTTAGGGCGATGCGGCACTATCGTGCCGTGTCACTAGCTTTTGACAATTGGGAACTGGACTGGTGGCCCGATGCGATAGTATTGCGTTGCCACTTTGGTTGGCACCTGGAAGTTCATCGCGATGCTGTGGGATCACGTCGATATACTGAAATATGACAAACATGAAAATGAACCGTAGCACGATGTGCCAATATCGTGAGCAACTCTGGAAACTGACAATTGCTATTTTGGCATACTCCGTGATGATCTACTGGACCGAATGACAGTGTTTAATGACTGAAACTTAAAATTGCCATAACTTCTTATCCGGTTATTAGATTTAGGAAACTTTTATATCATTGGAAAGCTAATTCAATTTTCCTACGCAATGGTAGGATCTAAACTAAAAAATACTGAGTGTTTCAAAATTTTTATACTGGATAACTCATGAACTGAGAGTTAAGTTAAGCTTGATAAATATGGGGTATTACAATATCTCCCTCTTGGGAACATTCATCCTTGAATGAGACTGATTAAGCTGAGACACTGATAGACTGAGTTTACTCACTAAATATGCATATCTGATGCATGACTACATGACTGAACTACTGACAAACTAAGCTCTTACACTGACCATGCATATCTAATGCATGGAATTTAAGACTGAAGCTACTAACAAACTGGGTTTTCATACTGAACATGAATATCTGATGCGTAAGTACATGACTGAACTAATTCATGAATGCATGACTGAATATACAATGGTAATGGATACCAAGTTTTAATTATAGCTGAACAAGGAACTGAGTAAAGCTAAGGAAGACTGTTACCTTAAGCTGGATCTGAGGTTATGAAGAAGAGGTGAGGATACTTGGTCTGCATATCCACTTCTTCTTCCCAAGTAGCTCCATCTATAGACTAATTCTGACAAAGAACTTTGACTAAGGGAACTTCTTTGTTCCTCAGTCTGCGAATCTAATAATCGAGGATCTGGACTGGAAACTCTTCGAAAGAGATCGTTTTGAAGATTTACATCCTCTAAGGGAACTATGACTGCTGGGTCACCAATGCATTTTTTATCAAGGATACGTGGAATACTGGATGCACTAAGGCTAGATTTGAAGGCAACTCAAGATCATAAGCTACCTTTCTGAAACGGCTGAGAATTCTATAAAGACCGACATATAGAGGAATGAGCTTTCCCTTCTTGCCGAACCTCTTTACTTCTATCATTGGAGAGATTTTTTCAGGAACACAAAATCACCAATCTCAAACTCGATATCTTTTCTTTGCACATATGTGTACGATTTTTGTCAGCTCTAGGCAGCCCTAAGGCTTTCTCTGATTAATTGAACCTTCTCTAAGGCATCGAACACTAGGTTAGACCCTACTACTATGGCCTTAACTACCTTGAACCAACCAATTGGAGACCTACATCTCCTACCATAGAAAGCCACAAATGGGGCCATCTAAATACTGGAATGATACCAGTTATTGTATGCGAACTCGATAAAAGGCAAGTGGTCATCCCCACTACCTTTAAAATCGGCAATGTATGCTCTTAGTATATCTTCTAGAGTCTAAATGGTCTTTTCTGCTTGGCCATCTGTCCGAAGGTGGAAGCCTGTACTGAGATGAACTTGGGTACCAAGACCCTTTTAGAATGCTTTCCAGAAATATGAGGTGAACTGGGTACCTCTATCTGAGATAATAGATACTGGAACTGCGTGTAACCTAACCAACTCTCTGATATAGAGTTTTGCATAGTCTTTAACTTAATAGGAAGCATGAACTGGCAAGAAATGAGCTAATTGTCTCATCCTGTCTATGATAAATCAAATAGAATCATGATGACGATGAGTACGAGGCAAACCTATAACAAAGTTCATGTTCACTTCTTCCCATTTCCATGTAGGAATACTAAACTTCAGCATGGACCCACTAGGCTTTTGGTGCTCAATCTTAACTTGCTGACATATAGGGAATTTAGCTACAAATTCTGCAATATCCCTTTTTATCCCACTCCACCAGTAAATCTCCCACAGATCGTGGTATATCTTAGTAGACCCTGGATGAATAGAGTAATGTACACCATACGCTTCTTCAAGAATTCATTGTCTCAAGTTATCTACACCCGGAACACATAAATGACCCTAGCAATGCAGCACACTATCTCCCCCTCGAGAGAAAACCTCTACTTTCTGATCTCTGACTGACTTTTTTAGCTTAACAAGACTGGGATCTCTATCTTGCTTTTCCTTCATCTCAGAAACTAGAGAGGATTCGAAACTATTTTGAACCCACACACTACCTTCTGCTGAATCGAATAAGTGTACACCTAGTCGGGAAAGATGATGAATGTTCTAAACTCACTTCTTCTTACTATCCTCAACATAAGCAACACTACCCATAGACAGTCTACTGAGAGCATCAACCACTACATTGGCTTTGCCCAAATAATAAAGAACACTCAAGTCATAATATTTCAATAATTTTAACCACCTTCTTTGATGCAAATTTAATCTAAGAAAAGATATACCGCAAGCTCTTGTGATCTATGAACACATCAACACGTACCCCATATAAACAGTGCCTCCAAATATTTAAGGGAACCACTACAACTTCTAACTCAAGATCATGAGTCGGATAATTCTTCTCATGAGGCTTAAGCTATATATAGGCATAGGCTATGACCTTACCTCTCTACATGAGAACACAACCCAAACCTATTCTGGATGTATCACAGTACACAACAAAACCATCTGAACTATCTGGTAGAATCAAAACTAGGGTTGAGGTGAGTCGAGTCTTCAACTCCTGAAAACTCTTCTTACAGGAAGTTGACCACTAAAACTGGACTTTCTTCTGAGTCAATCTAGACATGGGGGATGCAATAGATGAAAACCTTTCAACAAACCAACTGTAATAGATAGCTAAACCCAAGAAACTCCTAATATCTGATGGAGATATGGGTCTAGGCTAGTTTCTCATCACTTCAATTTTTTGAGGATCAACTCTACTGCCATCACCGAAAATAATATGGCCAAGGAATGCTATTGACCTTATCCAAAATTCGTACATACTAAATTTGGCAAACAACTGATGAGTTTTGAGAGTCTGAAGTATGATTTTGAGGTGATCTCCATGATCATTCTCACTACAGGAATAGAAAACAATGTCATCGATGAAGATTAAAATAAACATGTCCAAATACTATTTAAACACGCGATTCATTAAGTCCATGAAAGCTGCTAGGGTATTAATAAGACCAAAGGACATGACTAGAAATTTGAAGCGACCATACCGGGTTCTGAAAGCTGTTTTTGGAATGTTAGATTCTCTAACTCTGAGCTGATGATAGCCAGATCTGATGTCTATCTTAAAAAAAGTAACTGGCGCCCTAAAGTTGGTCAAACAAGTTATCGATTCTAGAAAGTATAGATTTATTTTTGACTGTTACATTTTTTAACTGACGGTAGTTAATGCACATTCCGAAAGAACTATCTTTCTTATGCATGAATGGAACTGGTGCACCCTATGGGTAGATGCTGGGTCTGATGAATCCCTTACCTAGGAGATCTTTCATCAGTTCTTTTAACTCTCTGAGTTATGCTAGAGCTATTATGTATGACGGAACAGATATGGGTTGAGTATCTGGAAGAAGGTCTATTCCAAAGTCAATTTCCCTAACAGGAGAAACTCCAAAAAGATCTTCGGGAAACACATCTAAGAATTCATTTACTGCTAAAATTGACTCAAGACTGGGAGTTTCTAAACTGCAGTCCTTAACTCACACAAGATGATAGACACATCCCTTAGATATTATTTTTCGCACTCTAAGGTATAAAATCAACTGATGTTAAATGCTGTGGTACTACCTCTCCACTTGAGAGCTAGTTTATTTGAAAACTAAAAATGAATAATTTTGTTTCTATAATAAATTGAGGCATAACATGAATGGAGCCAATCTATGCCGAGAATGACATCAAAATCTGCCATCTCTAGCTCTCAAGGTCTGCTGAAGTAACTTTCTGAAATATCATAGCCGGACAGTTCCTGTATACCCGTCGGGCTATGATAGATTTACCCACTAGGGTAGAAACTGAGAAACACTTTGCTCGGATTTTTGGACTAACTCTAAAGTTAACCGCTATATACGGAGTTACGAAAGATAAAGAAGCTCCTGGATATAGCAAGGCATAAATATGTAAATGGATGATCTGTAATGTACCAGTGACCACATCAGCATAATTTTCCAGATCTTCTCTAGGCTGAAGTGTATAATGCTTATTTGGGCATTGCCCACTGGTGGCACTGGAAACGGCACCCTACTAATTTGGGTGACCTGACTGAGTTGAAGAATGAGTATGCTAACCCTAAGAACCTGACTGAGGACAATCTTTGACTATGTGGCCTGGCTTGCCACACCCAAAACAAATATCACTACCAGCTCTGCAGACGCCCTTGTGGTTTCTGCCATATGTCTGACAAAGAGGATTTATCCGAGAACTGCTGACACTACCCTGGGATTTAGAGTATGACACCCTATCACTTTTACCATTTTGAACTTAGGTACTGGAGTACTAGTTGAGGACGAAGCTGGAACTAAAGATTTTGGACAAAACTTGGAATGATTACCACCCTCTGACTTAGGCTGATTGAAATTAAAGCTACTTGTTTTAGCTCTCTTATTCTGCCTCTCTCTCTCTCTATTATTAGCCTCTTCTATCTACTGAGCATGGTCCACGAGCTTGGATATGTGTATATCTTTAATCAACATTGCTTTTATATATTTCTTAACCACACTATCTGACATCCCAAATACGAACTTGCTCATTCTGGACCTATTATCTCCTACTAAATTGGGAGCATACTTGGATAACTGAGTAAACTTGAGGGAATACTCTTTCATACTTATACTACCTTGTCTGAGGTTGATAAACTCTAACATCTTAGATTTTCTTAGTTCTAAGGGAAAGAATCTCTCTAGGAAAGTAGTAGGAAACTCTTCCCACTCTAAGGGCTCTATATCTGTGCCCCTGTCTACCTTCCACTTTTTAAACCACGTATGAGATACATCTTATAGCTGATAGGCAGCTAACTCAGCTTTCTCACTAGAAGTCACCCCCATAATATCTGTGACTTTTTAAACCTGATCGAGGATCTCCTGTGGAGTCTCTTCTGGCTTAGATCCTGAGAATAGGGGAGCATTCATTTGGATGAAGTCCCGAATCCTCGTTTTAGCAGTATTGACCACTGGATTGGCTGAAACAATAATTGGCTGTTCATTCTGAGCTACTATAGAGTTGGCTAGAGTAGTGAATGCAGCTCTAAATTTGGCATGGTAGATATGCTCATCCAGGGGATCTGCCTGAATGGGCTGAGGTACTGATAGATTTCTAGTTCTTCTTTCATTAGCCTTTTTGGGAGGCATGTTCTATAAATGACAAAGAGGAAATGGATTAGACTGAGAGTTTAACTTGAGCTTATGATCGCTCACATGACATAAATACTGAAAGAAAGACAACTATTTCCTAAAATATCTTTTATCTTTTCTCCATAAGTATGGCGTACTACACACCATGCACAAGACTCTACTAGATGCGGCTTTTAGATTTCCTTGAACACTATTGAACCTTAGGATTTAATACCAAGTTTGTAATGCCCCGAGTCGGTATCCCGGATGCTTCACGGTGCTTACGACCCCGAAGGACCATAAGCTAACCTATGACTGATATCTGCTTTGAGCACTGAATAATATACTAAAATAAATATGGAATAATAGGCTAAAATGACATAAGGTTCAAATATTTGAAATACTGCTAAAAATATCAAACTATAATAATGATCTGTAAAACTGAATACTATCTAAAAACTAGTTTGAAAAGCCTTTAAACTGAACTGTCTAAAAGTAAAGTTAATGGGATAATCCCCTAAATAACTCCATCTACTAAAATACTGAGTCTACTAAAATAATGAAATAAAAAAATATCCTCAAATGATGATGAATCATTGCTAATCTACTACTATTGGCTAAATTTGAATGTATCTATGTGCTGTCGGGAACTTGAGCATCCAAACCAATGATATTTTACATCATAGCGCAAAGAAATAGTATACATCAGTACGTGGAATATGCTAGTATGCCAGATGAGGTAAGGATGAATGCAAGGGTTTATATGCATGAACAATAACTGAATGAATAATATAGAGTAACTAAACATGAGAGTATATAGATAACTTATAATACTATAAAAATTGAATATGCATCATTGTGCATATAAAAAAATACTGTGACTGAGCTTGTCTGAAGCTAAGTCTTGAGTTCTAATACTGAGTAATTAATATCTGAAGTTACTGATAACTGAGTTACTAATACTATTGACTATATTTAACAGTCCTGATTCTATAGAAATTTATCAAGTTCTATTCTAAAGACTGAAACTGAGATTGTGGAAGGTAATCATCTAACCAATATGCCCCAAATAAGATAACTGAGTTGGGGTCTAACTTATGACCCCAGTTGGAAGGGTGTCAGTACTGTGCCATGGGTAAAGACATTGGAGAGTTACCCTCACCTCGTAGGTACTCTAATGAGAATGGTGGAACCCTTATTTTTCAGGTTAAAATACCTCACCAACCCTCAACTGAAAGGTTTAATGTCTTCACCTATGTTGGCTACATAGTTTTTAAATATAAGGTTACTTCTAGAGATCATACCCTCTACGAATAGGTGAGCCCCTATCCTTGGGTTCACTCTGTGCTAAATCCTACTCCCAACTGAAAGACACTGAATTGAGTATACTAAACTGGACTGAGCTGATACTAAGCTTACTGTGTTTTCCTGAGTTTGGTAACTAACTGAATTCTACTGAGTCCTATAGCTGACTCAAAGTACTACTGATAATGACATGACTGAGATTCTGTAACTTACACTGGCTCTATGCACACAACTAAATTATTCGGTAATTAATACCCTAGGACTCAATAGTATGAAAAATAAAGCTTAGCATGATCTTAAGATACACAAAAATATACACTTGTCCATAATTTACTGATAAGGGCATTTCATCAAACACTTGTAAGGGATAAGCTTATACATGATTGGGGAATACATGCTATCATATTATAATGGAACTATCGCCATAACTTCTTATTCGGTTATCGAATTTAGGAAAATTTTATATCATTGGAAAGCTAGTTCAATTTTCTACGCAATGGAAGGCTCTAAACTGAAAAATATAGAGAGTTTCAAAAATTTTATTTTATATAACTCATAAACTGAGAGTTAAGGTAAGCTTGAGAAATATGAGGTATTATAGTTACCGTGATCGTGGCCTGAGGGTCAAGATCGCAATAAGACAATAAGTCAAGCAGAGTGCGATGAAAATACTGTTACTGTAATTACAGTGTCACGATTGTGCTCCAAAGATAGCAATCACGGTAGAGCAGAAAAGTTTCTAAGGCATATTTGTAATATTTAGTAAATGTTGAATTGGGGATTAAATAGGGGTTTTTAATTCATTTTTCTCACCAACTTTTATCTTAAATATTATCCTATCCTTAGTTTATGGTTTATTACTCGGAGCTTGAACTTATAATAATTTAAGGCAAGAATTAATTAGAGAAACTGCAAAGTGAAGGATTAGCAAACCCCATTGAGGATTCATTGGAATTTAAAGTGTGGTTTGCATTCTCTTTATTTGTCATGAATCAACTTGATGGATATTTTGGTATATTTTTGTTTATTATCTTTATGAGTTGCTAGTTCATCCTCTTGGGATTATGTTGGAATAGTGTGCATTTATGTGTGGATTGTGATTTATTTTTGTATATGCTAATGTGTTGACCTTGGGTTCTCCTATTGCTTGAGTAAATTGATTGGGATTTATGGGTGAAAGCCCCAAATACTCAAAATGGGTTTGTGGGTGAAAACCCAAGCTCTTGGAAGCCTAAACCATCATTGAAAAAAGGGTTAGGGTGAACTTTAGGAACCCTTATCATCCTTGAAAGAGGGATGTGGGAATCAAGGCAATAATATATAATTATCGGGTTTAGTTTGCTAATTTTTACTATCTTAGACATAAGGGTGAATATGAGGTTGACTATCCCTTTGGTACCACCCTAGAAATAGGGGTGCCTAAATTAGGTATTGGATGGCTTTAATTGACACACTCATTAGGTACTCAAAAAAAGTCAATAAGTGATATATTTGAGGTTTTATTGAAGAACTAGCCTCAAGGATTTTAAACCTAGCCTACCACTTGATCAACGATTAGAATTTGCATCGAATTATCATGTTCCTATGCATAACTTTCCCCTAGAAAAGCATAGTCTTAAGATCCATTTTAATTGGTTAAACTCCAATTATTCTTAGTCTTGAATTAGTCGTTTAGATGTCCAAAATTAATTATATCTTTGAAAATGTTTAAAACCCCTAGTTTTTACATATTTGTATCTTTAGTTTGAATTTAGTAAGTACTTTCATTTCGAACTTACCTATTCTCCACTCACATTGTTCCTTGTAGATTTGACCTTGACTCTTGTTGGGTTATTACATTGATAATGACCACCTTGCATTTAAATTGAGGTGTAAGTTGAGCTTTATTAATCTCAAACACTCTATCAGAGTCCTTGAGGACTTATGTTTTTTCTGGTTTACCAGCTTCAGGTGTAAGTATCATTTACTCTTCATGTTTATGGGGGGTAATTCGTGTTCATGAAGGGTCAAGATATTGACAAGCACATTTACAAGCCTTCTTCTTTTCATTCACGATGCGGGTCAGCTCCAACCTAGTCCAGTTCTTTTTTCATGATCATAGCTTATTATCTGCATTTGCGATGGTCCTCTTCCCTTGACTTCATATTCCTGACCACTTAGTTGTATTTGCAAAGGGTATTGTTCTTTCTCATCGCCTTTGCAAAGGTCAAATCCCTAGTAGTATACAATCCTATTTTCCCTATTTTCTAAAATTATTTTCATGCGCATATCCACCATTTTAGCCCTAGGAGCCCAATAAACTTATGGAAAATCATCTATTGGGGTTGAGGATGAGTAGAGGGTGTTAAGATGATCATTTCCCAATAATTTCTTTATAATTTTCCGCCCTAAATTATTCGTAAAATCTAGATTTTCTCTTTTATTTTCCTTAACCTTCGCGGCTGATTTAAGCCCTAATTGAGACTTCATTTGTGCACAACATTGAGCAAACATTCATTGTCCTTCAAGGTACCTCTTGATGTATTTAATTTTTGAATTCCATTAGTAGGCCCCATAGGCCTATTATTGATCCAATTTTGGGCCTGGAATTTTATATAGCATTGTGGGTATCATTTTAATTTGATAAACTTTTAGATTATGAGTTTTATAGTGCAACGACATATCAAGAATGTGTATCAAGTATGAGTAACTTGTGGAAGATTCAAGTTTATGATTCGACATTAATGTAGGTGGATAGATAGATATGGTATTACCATATATCCCTCTCTTTTCTTATCTATTCATATTATTGATATATCTTTTAATCTTGTATTACTACTATAAATCCTTCCTTCAATCTTCATTTGTATATTAGCTAGTGATATACAGTATTGCACTTTAGTTCTTGAATAATATTAGAATAGGATAGTCTATCTTTATTTCTTCCTTAGCATTATTATATTTAGTTTTTTAGATAATTTCTTGTAGTATTTATTCTTGATTTATATTTTATTTATGGTTGCATTATCTTTGGAGCTCTGCCAGCTGATGCCTACTAAGTACCACACATTTGGTATTCATATTACATTTTTGTAACTTGCTGATCATAGTACGCATTTTTGCTGTTGATGTATGCATTGAGTAGAGATTCGATGGATCAGAGATTTAGGGTGAGCTCCTGACATTCGGATTATTTTTACTCTACCTCGTATTGTTTAGACTTGTCTCTATTTTGTATTTATGAGATGGTTTGTACCTGCATATTTATTCAATATTTCCTTTGTACTCTGATTGTATTAGAAGCTCTTGTACTAACATCACCATGTCTTTGGTTTGTTTTGTATAGGAAAATATGGAATTGGGGATGAAATAGGGGTTTTTAGTTCATTTTTCACACCCTCTTTTACCATAGATAATATCCTATCCTTTGTTTAGGGTTTATCACTTGGAGCTTGGAGCTTGAATTTTACTAATTTGAGGTAAGAACTAATTAAAGAAACTCCAAAGTGAAGGATTGGCAAATCCCATTGAGGATTCATTGGAATTTAAAGTATGGTTTGCATTCTCTTTGTTTGTCATGAATAAAATTAATGGAGATTTTGGTATATTTTGGTTTATTATTTTTCTAAGTTGCTAGTTCTTCCCCTTGGGAATATGTCAGAATAGGGAGCATTTATGTGTGGGTTGTGATTCATTTGTGTATATGCTAATGTGTTGGTGTCGGGTTCTACTATGAGTGAAAGCCCTAAATACCTAAAATGGGTTTGTGGGTGAATACCCCAAGCCCTTGAAAGCCAAAACCATTCTTGAAAGAGGGGTTTGGGTGAACATTAGGAACCCTCATTATCCGTGAAAGAGGATGTGGGAACCAAAAAAAATAATAGATAATTATCGGGTTTAGTTTGCTAATTTTCACCATCTTAGACATAAGGGTGAATATGAGTTTGACTATCCCTTGGGTACCATCCTAGAAATAAGGGAGCCTAACTGAGGTATAGGGTGGCTTTAATTGAAACACTCATTAGATTTTTGAAAGAGTAAATGAGTGACATCCTTTTGGTTTTGTTGAAGAACTAGCCTCAAGGATTTTAAACCTTGCCTACCACATCATCAACGATTAGAATTTGCACCAAATTATCATGTTCCAATGCATAACTTGCCCTTAGGAAAGCATAGTCCTAAGATCCATTTTAATTTATTATACTACAATTCTTCTTAGTCTTGAATTAGTCTTTCACGTGCCCAAAATTAATCATATCATTGAAAACGTTTAAAATCCCTCAATTTTTACATCTTTGTATCATAAGTTTGAATTTAGAAAGTACTTTTATTTCAAACTTACCCATTTTCCACTCACATTGGTCCTCGTGGATTTGACCCCATCTGTTGTTGGGTTATTATATTGGCAACGATCGGCTTGCACTTAGATTGACGTGTAAGTTGAGCGTTATCAAAAATGGCACCGTTGTTGGGGAATAATTTGGCGTATTGAGTAAGTGTGAAGTTTTAGCCTATTTGCTTGAATTCAAACCTGTAAATATTTGTTTGTGATTTTATTTTATTTCTTGTGTTAGGTAGATTTATATTTTAGTTTACTTATCATTATGGCATCTTGGAATGAATGTGAGTTTGGTGGTTGGAAATCTTTTCTTGATAATCCATGTCCATATTGTGATTGACCCCACTTTTGGCAATATTGTAGCTATGCTCCCCGAAGAGAGATGTGTGCACTATCTCGATCCTACCGGGAGTATGATTGTTCTTTATGTGGTGGCCAAGTTGGCCATTAGGGTGATTATCCAAATGACCCTACCCCCGTTATGCTAACCCGATTGCTAGTTCTTCTTATGATTTTGATAGATCTTATGATGAAGCAAAGGAAGAATGAAGCATAGGAAATAATGGGATTGAAGCAATGCTTCAACTTATCTTGGATCGGGTAGAAACAATGGGAGATGACATACAACTCATGTATCAAGACACAAGAGCATATAAAACGGAAGTCAAAAGGATAGAGGAAGTAGGTATGGAGGCAATTTTTTCAAATACCATGGGTATGCCCACTCTTCCAAATAATCTCAATGTTGATGAATCCTCGGTGATTTCCCAACCAACTGAACCAAACATGAGAGAAGATGCAAAGATTGAGGAAATGGTACTAGAGTCGAAAGAAAAAGCCAAACAAATTTATTATGAAGGCTCTAGTCCATTTCAGGGAGAGAATGTCAAAATGGATGCAACTCCAAAATTAGGGAGAAGACATCACTCGAACCGTTTTCAACATTATGCTTGGTAGATGTGATGAAAGTCGAACCACCCAAGCAAATGATGAATTTTGGAAATGAGGAGGAAAATCCATTTATTTTGGAGTTTGTCGTTCCAAAAGGGGAAAATGAAGACCCTCACTTGAAGGTCAATAAATGCAAAATTCAGTGTGTAACAAGTGAATTTTTGATGCTCTCACCGATACCCAACGAGCCTATTAGAAAGTTTGAAGTGAAGTTGGGTAAAAGGTTTAAATCTTTAAAGTGGTGAGATAGAAAATATTTTATTGTGTCCTCACCTTTCCCAAAATGCCTAAAATATGTGTTGATCAAAAGTTGGTTCGCCGTTTCAAGTCTTCCAAATAAAGACATAAATTTGATAGGCAAAAAATGTCATGCCGTGACTTTAACTAAGGCGCTTCTTAGGAGGCAAATCAAGGAATTTTTCTTGATGTTTTATAATGTTTTCAATTCATTTTTAGATTGTTTTTGAGTGTTTATAGGTGATAGCACAAGTTGGAATAGGTACCTCAAGAATAAAATCCCAGATAAGTATATTCGACTTTCTTTTAATCACCTTTCTCTCTTTAGTAAACTTACAAGGTATGATCATTAAAATACGAATGATGATCATATGCCCCCGGAGGGCTTTCAGGGACTGGGGAAGACGGGTGGATTATAGAGCTAGGGTAGGGGCAAATCAAAGGCCCATCAGGATTGGGCATGGACGAACCTTGACTGGGCCAGCATTGATGAAAAAAGAAAAACTTCCCCCATCACATCATTAACCGGTGTAGGATTCAAGATCAGGTCCAGGATTCGAGTCAAATCGACCTTCCCTCTCATCTCAGGGTGAGGCAAGGAATTGTTTCAAATGTTCGTTGTTCAATATCTTGGCTGCTCAAGAAGTTTGACTAGTTGCTCCATTCCATGGTTTCTTTTGGTTCAAATTTAATTCATTTGAACTTAATTTGATAGAATGTGATTTTTGGGATGGATATTTTTGAATGTGTGCCTTGTCTCAAATGCTAAATTGCAAAATTCTTGCTTTCGTACACTAGTGCACCATGTGTTTGATGAAACACCCACCTGAGGTTTGTTTTTTTAATTAAGTGGTGGGTGATTTAAATGGGTTAGTATGATTACAAGTGGTGTGTTTGGTGATGAATTAGTGCATTGGGCTTGTTCACATGTGTTGTTATTTTACCTATTTAAGCCCTTACTTTACATGCACACCACACGTTTGTTAAAGTGTCAACAAGAGAGAAATGTCTTATATGCTTGTAAAGGTTAATGTAAACTTTCTAGGGGCATTGTGTGATCATTTTTGGAGTATAACTTTGAGTCCAATCGATCTTAAAAGTGGCATAACAAGTGGTTTTTTGTTTAAATTGTGGATGAATATTGTGTCCATGGTGTAATCTATTAGTGTGCTTATCATAGCCTATTCGAGTGAAGTCTAAGTAACCCGAGGGACATGATTGCCTTGCCCTAGATAGATTGGGTGATGTCATTCTTAAGGGTAAAGGGTCATTTGTTTTTCCATTGGTGCCATAAGTGTCTTATGAACTAAATGGACAATATCTGGAGCTGTGAGGAAAGAATCCCATGAAGTGCAATGAAAATGTTGTCTTGATTCACCCAAGTTTTTCTTTAATTGTTTAGGAAGAGGCAAAAGCTCAAAAATTCTTTCAAAATGTCTTTGGCAAGAAATGAAATGATAGTTTTCTTTTTGAAAAAAAAAGAGAGAGATCAAGGATGTTTTTGAGTTTTCTTTTGAGTGAGACCATTAAATTCAATTTTTGGCTCTCTTTACAAGGATGAGTCATGACTCGGAGTAACTTATTAATCTCAAATTGCTCAAATTGGTTTGGAGATTAACTTTTTGCTCTATGAGTATGATGCCATGGGTGGTGAGATGTTTGAATAATTTTTGTAGATATGTGTAGTCTAGAACTTGCCCCTAGTGTGTTCAAAGAGAAATCCTAGACAAACTTGATTTGGAGAATAACCCAAGGCCATTTTTGACCCGTCACATAGCCAAATTCCCAACTTAACATTTTTTCCCTTGTTAACCTCTTTGAGCCTTTTTACCCATTATTTTTTCTTTGAATAGTGATAACCTTAAAAAACACCTAAGAAATTTTTAAATTCTTCTTTTTGGCACTTAACCTCCTTTGATGCATTGAATGATTCAATGTAATGGAATGTAGGTGAAAGCTTAAGATTGGGGGGGGGGGATTAATGTGATATGCTAAGATGCATCAAGAAAGGTGTATGTGAGGTGGTCAAATAATTTTCTTAAGGGATGAGAGACATACTTGATGGTAATTGTTTTTAGCCTAGTCCATAAATGTGATGAGAAATGAGGCAAATAAGGGGGATAAGAAGAGCTTAAAGTTAGAAAGCCTCTTGAAAAAGCCAAAGCAATAAAGAAAGAAAATTATGGCTTTGAATTATTTTGTAAATGCTAATAAAAAAAGGGAAAATGGAAAATGAGTTGAAGAGGATAAGGTGGATAGTTTGAAAATCTTAGGGTGGAAGGGGTCGAGGAATTGCATTGAAGGAGGTATTTTAGTCACTTGATCCATAGATATTTCTTCCTGCACTTTAAACCTTCATATTGACCTGCAAGACCTTGGTGATTCCAAACTAGGTAAGTCTACATTAGTGGAAAAAAACACAAGGGGCAATCCTATGTTTCTACTCATTATAATTAAATTTCTTTGCGAGAGCGAGTGTAAATTTTATCATTATCTAAGCTCCTTTAGAAATTTCAATGTCTTTTGTATGTGTGGATATAACTCTTGCTTGTGAGTGGTATCGATACTTTAGAGTAGAGAGTGAAACCTTACTACCGATTTGGGTAAACGGGTGAAGTAAGTTGCATTGTGAAGATGGAGAAACTTTTTGAAGATTTTGTGTTTCCTATTAAGATGCTTTGTTGATCTGGAAGATTCATTTCATACAAACTTACATCTTTGTTGTATAATATGTGCTTTTTGAAAAATTTTGGTTCACTTGTTGCCATGACATGTTTGGAAAGTCTTTGTAGAGCTTTTTAGATTAGTCCTTTAGTATAATTTTCTTTTGGGTGAAATTTAGTTAAATACCCTATTTTGTTGAATTGTTCTTGGCTTCTTAAGGACAAGCAATAGTTTAAGTTTGGGGGTGTTGATAAGTCGTCAATTTGACAACTTACTAGAATTTTTTAGCCTAAATTATCATGTTTTTTCATTGATATGTTGTTACTTTCATAATTAATGCTCATTTGTGTAGGTAAAAGTGAAATGAAAAGATGAGCAATGAAACTTGATAAAAATGAGCTAAGGAGAAGTTGAAAGAGAAGAAATGTGAGCAAAAAGAACGGAAGCTGAAATTGTAGGCCTATAAGTCGACCCTCAGTTACTGTGATCACGGCCTGTGGGTTGCGATCGCAATTTGTCAACAATTCAAGCAGAGTGTGATCACGATATGATTACCACGATTGTAGTGTCACGATTACGGTCCAAAGATAACAATCGCGGTAACACAGAAAAGTTTCTAAGGCATTTTTGTAATATTTGGAAAATATGGAATTGGGGCTTAAATATGGGGTTTTAGTTTATTTTTCACACCAAATTTTATCTTACATATTATCTTATCGTTAGTTTAGGGTTTATCACTTAGATCTTGGAGCTTGAATTTATACTAATTTGAGGAAAGAAGTAATTAGAGAAACTCTAAAGTAAAGGATTGGAAAATCCAATTGAGGATTCGTTGGAATTTAAAGTGTGGTTTGCATTCTCTTTATTTTTCATGAATCAAATTGATGGAGATTCTTGTATATATTTATTTAATATCTTTATGAGTTACTAGCTCTTCCTCCTGGGATTATGTTAGAATAGGGTGCATTTATGTATGGGTTGTGATTCATTTGTTTATATTCTAATGTGTTGGTGTTGGGTTCTACTGTTGCTTGAGTAAATTGATTGGGATTTATGGGTGAAAGCCCTAAATACCTAAAATAGGTTTGTGGGTGAAAACCCCAAGCTCTTGAAAGCCTAAATCATCCTTGAAAGAGGGGTTTGGGTGAACTTTAGGAACCCTCATCATCCTTGAAAGAGGGATATGGCAACTATGGAAATAATAGATAATTATCGAGTTTAATTTGCTAATTTTCACCATCTTAGACATAAGGGTAATATGAGGTTTACTATCCCTAGGGTACCATCATAGAAATAGGGGTGCCTAAATGAGGTATTGTGTGGCTTTAATGATACACTCATTAGGTACTCAAAAGAGTCAATGAGTGACATCCTTAAGGTTTTGTTGATGAACTAGCCTCAAGGATTTTTAATCTAACCTACCATATCATCAACAATTAGAATTTACATTAAATTATCGTGTTCCTATGCATAACTTGCCCCTAGAAAAGCATAGTCCCAAGATCTATTTTAATTGATTATACTCTAATTATTCTTAGTCTTGAATTAGTCATTTAGAAGCCCAAAATTAATCATTTCTTTGAAAATGTTTAAAACCCCTAATTTTTACATCTTTGTATATTAAGTTTGAATTTAGTAAGTACTTTTATTTTAAAATTACCCATTCGCCATTCATATTTTTCCTCGTGGATTTGATCCTGACTCTTGTTAGGTTATTATATTGACAACGACCGCTTTGCATTTAAATTGACGTGTAAGTTGAGCATTATCAATCTCGAACACTTGATCAAAGTCCTGAGGACTTGCATTTTTTGCTGGTTTACCGCTTCAGGTGCAAGTCTCATTTACCCTTCGTGTTTATGGGGGGTATTCCACGTTCATGAAGGGTCAAGATATTGAGAAGCACATTCATAAGCCTTCTTCTTCGCATTCACGATATGGGTTATCCCTGACCTAGTCCAATTCTTTTTTCAGGATATTGCTTATTATCCACATTCGTGATGGTCCTCTTCCCTTGCCTTTATATTCTCGACCACTTGGCTGTATTTCCAAAGGGTATTATTATTATTCATTGCCTTTGCAAAGGTCAAATCCCTAGTAGTATATAATCCCATTTTCCCTAATTTTTCATTATTTTCATGCCTATTTCCACCATTTCATACCTAGGAGCTCAATAAACTTGTGGGAAATTATCTATTGGGGTTGAGGATGAGCAGAGGGTGTTGAAGTGATCATTTTCCAATAATTTCTTTGTAAGTTTCCGCCCTAAATTATCCATAAAATCTAGATTTTCTTTTGTAATTTTCCATAACTTTTGAGGATAATTTTAGCCCTAATTGAGACTCCATTTGTGCACAACATTGAGTAAACATTCATTGTTCACCAAGGTACCTCTTGATGGATTCAATTTTGGAATTCTATTAGTAGGCCCCATAGGCCCATTATTGACCCAATTTTGGGCCTAGAATTTTATATAGCATTATTGGTATTATTTTACTCTGACAAACTTTTAGATTATGATTTTTATAGTGCAACGACATTTCAGGAATGTGGATCAAGTATGAGTAACTTGTGAAAGTTTCAAGTTTGTGATTCTACACTGAGGTAGGTTTCAGTCTAATTTTCTCTACAAGATTGTGTTCTGGGTTGCATGCTAGGTTAGGATTATATTATAAGATTATGATTAGTATATCTTGACTTAGCATATTTCGGGAATTTAGGGTAGAAAAATGACCTGATATTTTGGGAATTTAGGGTAGAAAAATGACCTGAACCTTAGACTAGATTACTTGTTATGGCCTTAGGATCTTATCACCCTTAATTATTGACATGATTACCCATAGATTGATGTTAATGATCTTTTAGCCATAAACTTATCACTTGACTTAGTATTTGGGGTGATATTTCCTTTTTAGACCCATGGAGTAGCTTTATGCCCTTATTTACCTTAGTCTTCGGGTTATAGTGTTAATATTATATTAAATTATATATTTTGGGTTTGAGTTAGTGGTTACATAAAACACCCCAGATTTTGGACCTTAGAAAATTTTCTAAAATTTTGATCTCTGGACCGAATACGACTTATGGGTACGAGCCATATGATGGGGTATGGATAGTATGGTTTGGTCGTATGTTAACCAGCATTGGTTGGTAGGTTGGATTTTGGTTACTAGAATGGATACAACTTAGGGGTACGAGTCGTATTAGTGGTTATGGGTTATTTGGTTCCTTATATTAGTCTTAGATTTGGATACTTAGGTTGGATCTGAATATGAGTGGACCACCATGAGCCATAAGTCAGGGTACAAATCATACCAGGGACTTGTATTGTAAACAGTGTTCAGTTCCCCATGTATTTTATTTTGCCAAGGATACGTGTCATGGATACGGATTGTATGCTGTGGTTACGAAGTTGGATGAGTCATAAACTGGATAGTGTTTGATCAAAGGGTTAAGGCTTGGATATGAGTGGTGTATACCAATCATATTGGGAGGGTACGACTCGTCAGGTCTAGTTATATCCATGTGACGTGATGTTATGCAACTTAAGTGAAGGTATTCTAGACATTTCGCTACATATTCTAATAAGGACCCACATGTTCAAAAATACCTGTAAGGTTATTTACTCTAATATTCTAATTCATTAACACTTAGAAACTCTTCCTAAAAAATTCAAAATTCTCTTAAGAACTATTAAGCAAGGGGGCTAGGTTTTTAATAAAGGGATCAATTTGGGGCTTGTTTTGGTGATATTTTTTGTCAACATCTTGGTTTAAGGCATATTTATCCTCCCTTATTGTTAATTTAATTAAAGGTATGGTTTATATGAATGTTTTTATGATTTTATGATTGGATGACTTTGGCTTCCAAATATGATTTGGGGTTTTAAATGTTAATTGCTTGGTTAATTTTGGTTTTACATGTATTAATGGTGGTTTTGGATAATTGGATGTAATGGTAATAGTGTAATGGTAAATTGGTTTTGGTTATATTATGCCCTCAATATGTTTGACAAAATGCTTATAAAGATATGTTCATTGCATTGACTTCTTTTAATGGAACTCTTGCATTTTTTAAACTTGGTAAAGAAATTATGCATGGTTTAAATAGTTTGAAAAGGCTAAAGGATAATTGGTTATGCCTGTGTGGAATATGAAAGTCTCCCAAGTGGTTTAATATGGTAAATGGAAGGGAACTTGATAGTCCCCTTACACTTATAAATGGTTAGTTATGGATAATACTGGAAAGTAAGGGCTGGTATGGTGATACCAATATTAATGGCCAAGGTTAATAAATGGGTAATTGTTTGGTTATTTTGAAATTTTTTGTAATTGGAAAATAATGGTAGGATATGCAGTAAAGCCATGAAAGGTGGAGGTCTCGAGGGGACCCAAGCTGGAAACTCATATTTACCGATATGAGGTTGGTCTTGGTGACTGTGTGCATGATGTCACACTTTATTTGGTGGATGTACTAGTCATCCCATGAGATAATTACCTAGTAGTGTGGCTACGTGCACTGGGGCCCTTTTAGTAAAGGAAGTTGAACCCATATAGCCCATAGGTGGTTTAGGACAACAAAGCTACGCAGCCTAGGTAAAGGTTTTAAAGGCATGCTAAACCCAATTCCTTTTTCCCAAAATGGTTATATATATACACATATATGTATGGTTGTATGAATCATGGATGGTTTTACTTGGCTTTATAAATGGCATTATTTTATCCTTATCCTAAGATCATGCTAGCGATTACTTGCTAACCACGTCTACTGGTTACTGTATACCTATGCTATGTAGGAACTGATTGTTCTAATTATCCTATATAGTAATTGACTCGGGCACAATATTTGGCCTAAAGTGGTAAGGTTCCATCCTTTCAGAAGGCTCCATTTTATGTTATGGATATTTTTAGACATTTTGACTTTATTCTGGATATTGATTTTGGCTATAGTTGGGGACATGACCCAATTGGATTATATTAATCCTTCGGATAGAGGATTTATGGTACTTCTATAGGTTGGAATAGACGGGATTGACATTGGAATAGTTTGGGAGGCTGGCATCATCGGACATAATTTCTCACTTTTCCATCATAATTCATTGTTGGATTAATTATATTATGATTTGGAACGTCGTTAGTTATGTCCTAGTTTATTGCCTTATTTGGTGTGTTATTGTATGGTTGGATTATTGGTATGGGATGGTTGGACTCGGTTGGGTTGGTCATAATTGTGATCTATTCTAGGATTTTTGTGTGAGCTATTACACTATTATATTTTATACTGAAAATTCAGCCAACTCAGAGGAGGCAGCTGGAGTTTAGGTTGGGTAATGGGGGTTGTCTCCGATCCTAGTTGGACTTGGGACACTCATTACGCAAAGGCCCTAGGGCAGATCATGTCATTAAAATGCAAGTTGGACACTAGGTTAGTATTCTCTTGCTTATAAGGATGTGGTTGTGACTTATAGATGTTTATAGGTGTATTTATTGGATACTGATGATGGCATGCAAACTTTATGCATATTATAACCTACTTTGTGGTACGATTCCAACCGAACTCTTGATTTTACTACTGTTTTCTCAAATGGGATTTATTCTTATTTTTCAATTTAAAAACTGAATTTCTTCTATAATGAAAATCGTACCATCTTATTTAATGTATTATGAAGTTTGTGAATAAATGTGATATTTTTAAAACTAGACCGATACTAATTTCGATCCATTATTAATCCACTCTTTTACCACTACTATTTACATTGGTCGTGAGAGATTCTAACCCTTTTAATGCTATTAGGCTAATTTAGTCCCCAATTGGATATTGGGCAATGGATTTATAGATTTACACTCTTTTAGTCATGGTTCAAGTAGGATATAGATATATATATATATATAACTGATACTGGACAAACTAGATTGATTATGTTAGTTATTAAAAGTCCCAGTTCAGGTCTTGACAGTGTATATGGATATCCCAAGTCCTCTATGGGCTTCTTCGTGAGCCACTGTGCCGGAGAAAAATGGTCACCATAGGTCTTGCCTTTGCAAGCCACTGAGCTGGAGAAAGTGTATACTCTTGGTACATTTGGCATTTGACTCAAACATTGGTTAGTATCGATTTATAAGCACTTATTCATTCATATGCATTGCCTATCACTAGCATAATTACTTAGTGCTTATATCTATCAGCCTTATGTGGATTGTATAGGTATGGGCTATGATTGTTGTTTTCTAGGTGCTTTCTTGTATCTTCTATGCTTATGACGCCTGGTTAGGTTATTGTTTGTCTAGACTAGTCGGTTACTTTATTATTAATTATTATGGTTAGTTTTGGGGCTGGATGATAATAGACTGGTACCTAAGCTTATTGTTATAGTTTCTTATCTCTTTACTCTATTATTGGTTAGTTGTATTATGGATAGGTTACCTCTTAATTAGTCACACTTATTTTAGAGGCCTAATTATACTAGAGGAAATGTAGTGGTTGTGACATAGTGCATAGAGGAGATGTGATGGTTGTGAAGACTACATTAGAAAATAACCTGGCAGACCCCTTCACAAAAGATTTGCCATGAAATCCTTTTGATAGACATATAGAAGGATTGAGTATTAGAGTTGTGGGTGCATTGTTATGAGTCTAAGTGGGAGATTGTTAGGATATTCTATAAACCATCCTTTTTGATCTAGTATTATTTATTGAACACTTGTTTATTTATTTATCCAATTTAATAATTGTTATATAAAATAGTTCATTGTCATATATGTGTTCTCAACTTATATAGTATATGATTTAGTGTATAGAGTTTGAGCTTATTCACAGAAGATCAAATCACCGGTTCTTAAGTCAAAGTTATAGTTCAAAATCATAAATAAAATTTTAAAAACCATCAGAATAATTGTAGCATGAGATTAAAAGTAATTTATCTTGATTATGAGAAAAGTATATTTCTATCTTCTCGTGCTAGTACATTTTGTATGTATTGAACATGACCGGGTAGATATGTATATATTATTTACCATTTTAATTTATTAAAAGGTCAGATCCTTAGATGGGTCAATATTCCTGGTAGATTGGATGATAATAATATATATTGGTGATAAGTTAATTGTTGGAATTTATTTCTAGGTATAGAGATAGATATACATCTTTTATGAGAAGCTTATAAGTTTTTATCAGTATACCTGACCATGAATTTATGAATCCGACATATGAAATAAGTAAGCATTTCTCTAAAGGGAATAAATCATTATATTAAATATATCCAACATTATATATAATTTATTGGTTTGTAGCTGTAATCTTATATGGGATATCAAATAAGTGTTTAATGAGGAATTTCAAAATAAAAATAGAGGTGTGCAATTATGAATTTTTAGTGGAACGATTTGTAATTATTTATAGTAGAAATAAATCAAATTAGTATTTTGAATTATTTCCATAATATGGATCCTCCGTAATGAATTTTGTGATCCTTATTATACCTATATTAAATTAGAACTCGAAATCCTAGTTTCCCGGTGAAAAGGAGAAAAGTGCCTTTTTCTTGTTCAAAGAAAAAGAGATGTATTTTTTTTACCTTTTGGACAGAGAAAAGATCTCTATAAATAGAGGTTCTTCTAACATAGAAAAACAATTCAGTTTTCTATTAATTACTTTCCCACCCTAGTATAGAGAGAGTTCAACTGTGAATTTGGGATCACTGTAGAAGATCACAACTCAAGACAGACTTGCTTCAAGATATCTGCTCATACTTCAAGAGGTATTCCTGGGTTAATTTTAAGCATATTTCGTGTGACATATGTTTATATTTATTGTCTATAATTTAGGTAAGTAGTATGATTCTGGTATGCTTCCACTGTATTATTTTTTACAACAAGTTCTTGTTCTTCTCTGTTAGTTCTTTTTTGGTGTTTTCAGTTGTTTTCACAATCATGCATGTGTTTTGGTCTTGTAAAAAATCAAAATTCCAAGGCTTTTTTTTCATCGAGTTATTATATATGTTGCTTGCATGTGGTAGCTAAGGCTTTAGATAATAGGAAAACATAAGAAGTTTGTTCTAATATAATGTTACGTTTTAACTACAGATATCTGCCAATAATTGAGTTGAGTAAAAAAATTGTTGTTGTAATACTATGCTGGAATGAGCCTCGTGTTATCAAGGTGATCAGTTGCTCTTTCTCTCTCTCTCTCTCTCTCTCCCCCTTTCTCTTTTAAAAAATCCCTCTTTTAAATTTCATTGTCAAATCCCTATTAAAAGAAATTGTTGAAACAGTTAGAAGATACTTCATTCCTATGTTTGCTAATGTTTAATTAATTGAATTTTAAAAATTGCTTCAAGACTACACTTTTTATAATAAATTTTTAAAAAGTAAGATAAACAAATAAAATGAAAATTATTATGTTGGAATAAATTCTAATCAACACCTTAAGTTTAGTTTGAGTACAATATTCACCTCTATTGTCCAAGTCATTTCACGTATTTTACGAATGTAGGAAAGGACTTTCAATAATATAGACTACTAGATGAAATATGCCCATGCTTTTGAAATGACATTTTTCAAACATTGTTGTACTAATAAAATCTAATACTTAGATTGAAAGTTTCACGGTTGTTCTGTTATGTTATATGATTATCCAAATAAAGGAAATATCATCAAACCATTAAATATTAATATAATATGTCGTAGCATATATATTCATTGTAGACAGCTATTGCCTATGGTGACTTTAGTTTTCCCTCAGATCATGCGGCTAACACACAGGAGGGCCCTTTTAGTAGGGGGAGCTGAACCTATATAGACCATGGGTGCCTTTAGGATGGATCAAGCTACACAATTTTGGTTAAACCTTTAAACTCTTATGTTTATAACCGTTTTCCCTATTCAGACATCCTATATATGTATATACGAATAGGTGCATGTGGTGTTGACTGATTATGGACATGGCATTATTTATCACTTTTCTGAGTTACATGCCAGTGCTTTTTCCTACTTACCATCCTAGAACGCTACATCATTTCTTGATTAAGGGTCTGAAGATTTTTCTGTTGCTTCTGCATAGTGTTAAGTGGTTAAACACATCTGTTGAGTTGCTGTGAAATGGCGATCCTCTATCCTTTGGAAGGACTTATTATTTAATTATTCTTTCCTTATTAACTAAGGACTTTTAGATTCTTTTTGGTCATAGTCAGGGGCATGTCCTGAGTTATTTGGTATTTCTAATTTTTGAGGCTTTTGTGGACAAGTGTAGGTTGGTTATTGTTTAACTCTTGGTCTTCTTTTGTATTTTCTATTCATCTTCTTATTACTTTATAATTGGCTTTCACATTATCATGCTCTTAAGGCTAGAATAAGGGGGTGGTCTCTGGTCTATGGTGGCCTTGAGATACCCATCATGATTGGGCTCGGGGTCGGGTTATGACAATACCGTTATCGCAGCATAATTTAGAGTCATTGGGTGTCCATAAATCTATGTCAAGTAGAGTCCTTTTTATAGGTGTAGCACACCACACTTATAAGAAGGAGGCTAAAAGGCATTTAGGAATGTTTCCCTTTCTTGTGTTCTATTTTTGGGTAGTAGAGTCTAGTGTTATGAAACTCCTCTAACTCCTGGCTTTTTTGTATTTCAGATCTTTCCTCCTCAAGGATCTGATGTTTGTAGAAATTCTGTTGGAAATTCTGTCCCGCCCGAAGACAATGTGGAGGAGACTAGCCTTGATTATGTAGTATAGACTTGATGTAGGGTCCTTGCTCTTAACCGTGCTGCCCCATATGGAGTTCCACCGGTCCCTTCAAGTCCTCTCTAAACTTCCTGTACTGGTGATACTTATGATCGTCTGCTTAATTGAGATATCTCTAATGTAGAGTTCCATTAGTATATTTATATGCTTATTTAGTTGGTGGTATCACAATCTCATTTTTCTGACGGCATTGGTTTTGTTGTCCATTTATCTGAGGTCACTCGAGTTCCCCAGTTCAGGCGGTTGAATCCCCCAACCTTTTTAGGCTCTAAGGTTTAGGAGTATCCTCAGGGGTTTATTGATGAGATGGAGAAGATCTTTAGGGTGATGAATGCTACTGATGTAGAGGGTATCGAGTTTGTTACTTATCAGTTAAAAGACATAACTTATTTATTGTATGAGGAGTGGGAAGCTAGAGGGGTGAGGATTCTAAGTAGGTGGTATAGATTAGTTTTCAGGGGCCGTTCTTGATCACTTCTTTCCTTAGGAGTTGAGTGAAGCTAAGGATGAGAAGTTTGTCAATCTGAAGTAGGGTAAGATAAGTGTCAAGAAGTATGCTATAAAGTTTCACCAGTTTGATCATTATTCTCTAGAGTTGGTGTCTAACATAAGATCCAAGATGAGGAAGTTTGCTTTCGAATTGTCCCATGACTTGGTATTAAAGTGTGAGGCTGACTTGTTGAACAATAATATGGATATCTCCAGACTTATAGTTTATATACAGTAGGTTAAGGATAAGAAAAAGAAGCTAACAGAGATAGGAGAGAGTCAGAAAAGGAAGTTTAGGTGTTCAAAATAGGGTGGGGGTTAGCAGAATAGTAGGAAAGATGGTAGACAATGGACCAAGAAGAACAACTGGGGCAATTCTTATTTGTCTGCTAGTGCTCCCTATCCTAAGCCTGTGGGTGATCAATTTTTTCATTATAGAAATGGTCCTAAGGCACAGGGTTCCCAGTCTCACGCTAATAGAGCTCAGTCAACCCCACCTTATCCTCCTTATCATTTTTGTGGGCAACTTCATCGTGGATATTATGAAGAGGGGAGAAATTAGTGTTATAACTATTGTCAGCTTAGTCATATGCAGCGAGATTGTCCTTCAACCAAGGTTGCCTCTATGGCTAATAAGGTTCTGGTCATCACATCTTCAGCTTTTACGCTAAAGGACGCTACTTTTGGTACCGATACTGGTCAAAATCATCTTTATGCACTTGCTACCCATCAAAAATTTAAGGCATGCCCATATGTTGTTAATTGTATATTACAACTCTTTTTCAGTGATGTTTATTATTTAATTGATCCGAGTTCTTCCCTATCTTATGTGACCCCTTATGTAAGTGTGCATTTTAGTCTTGAAAATATTTCTTCCCCGTTTTTTATTTCTACTTCGATGGGGGATTCTATAGTTGCTAGAAAAATCTATAGGGGTTGTGTAGTGTCTATCTTTCATAGAGAGATATTAGTGGATTTGATAGAGCTTCATATGGTGGATTTTGATGTTTTCTTGGGGATGGATAGGCTTTATTTGCTATGCCTCTCAGGATTGTAGGTCGCAAAAGGTTAGTTTTCACTTTCCTAATGAGATGGTATTAGAATGAATGGGGAGTTCTTTAGTACTCAAAGTGAGGTTTATCTCTTATCTTAGAGCTCAAAAAATAATTTCAAAATGGTGTCTATATCATCTAGTTCAAGTTAAGGATTCAGACTCTGAAAGTCATTTATGTAATCTATCCCTCTGGTTAGTGAATTTCCTGAAGTGCTTTCTGATTATCTTTTTAGAATCCTTCCTTATAGTGAAAGATATTTTATGAATGATCTTCTACCGAATACTCGTCCTACTTTCATTCCTCCTTATATGATGGCTCCCACTGAATTAAAAGATCTAAATGAGAAGTTAAAGGATTTTCTTTATAAGGGTTTCATTCATCTTAGTGTTTCTCCATGGGGTCCTCATGTACTTTTTGTGCGAAAGAAAGATGGGTCTCTTTGAATGTGAATAGATTATCATAAATTAAATAAAGTGATAGTGAAGAATAAGCCTTTTCCTAGGTTTGATTACTTTTTTGATCAGCTTCAGGGTGCTTGATATTTTTCTTAGATTGATCTTTATTTGGGTTATCATCAGTTGAAAATATGGGACGTTGATACTCCAAAAATTGCTTTCCAAACTCGAGATTATCACTATGAGTTTTTGGTGATGTCATTTGCGTTGACAAATGCTCCAGCTGCTTCTTGCATCTTATGAATTGGGGTTTTAGGCAGTTTCTGTATTTGTTTGCTATAGTCTTCATTGATGACATCTTGGTATACTCTAAGAGTGAGGAGGATCATGCTAATCACCTTTAAATTGTGTTACAGATTATTAAGGAACAAAAGTTGTATGCTAAATTTTCTAAGTGTAAGTTTTGGTTTAATATGGTGACTTTTCTTTGGCATGTTTTTTCTAGTGAGGGGATCATAGTGGATCCACAGAAAGTCAAGGCTGTTAAGAAATGGCCTAGACCCACGACTCCAGCCAAAATTAGGAGATTCTAAGGTTTGGCTGGGTATTATAGATGGTTTGTAGAGAGTTCCTCATATATTACTATTCCACAGACAAGGTTGACTCTGAAGAAGGTTAAGTTTTTGTGGTCCGATCCTTATGAGGGTAGTTTTGAGAAGTTGAAGTATAAGTTGACTTCTGCACCAATTTTAACCCTATCCGAGGGTACTGGCAGTTTTGTTATGTTTTGTGATATGTCTTATATGGGACTGGTTTGTGTTTTAATACAACATAGTAAGGTTGTGGCCTATGCTTCTAGGAAGTATTTGGTTCATTAAAGGAATTATTTGACTCACAATTTAGAGTTGGCGGCTGTGGTTTTTCTTTGAAGATTTGTTGCCATTATCTGTATGGGGTGTATGTGGATATGTATTCGGATCATAATAGCTTGTAGTATGTGTTTACTCAAAATAAGTTGAATCTCACGTAGACTACCATCGAGGTAAAGCTAATATGGTTGCTGATGCTCTTGGAAAGTTGTCTATGAGGATCTTATCCCATCTCAATGAGGAGAAAAGAGGATTAGTGAGGGATATTCCTAGTTGGGCTAACTTGGGAGTTTATCTTTTAGACTTCAAGGATGGGGGAGTGATTATTTAAAAGGGGTCAAATCATTTCTTGGTGTTGGGGCAAAGGAGAATCAATCTTTGGATCCCATACATATGCAGATTAAGGATGATGTGAGTCAACAAAAAGTTATGGATTTTGAAAATAGAGGAGGATGGTATCTTGAAGTATTAAGGTAGGATGAGCATTACTGATATTTATGGGCTGCGGGAAAGAATTTTAACTAAGGCTTAAGAGTCCAGATATGCAGTTCATCCAGGTTCAACTAAGATGTATCATGACTAGAAGAAAATCTACTAGTGGAACAATATGAAGAAGAATGTGGCAAATTTTGTTACCAAATGCATGGTTTGTCAGCAATCTAAGGTTGAGCATTTGAGGCCTGGTGATATGTCTCAAGAAATAGAGTTTCCTATGTGAAAGCGGGAGATGATCAATATGGATAGTCACGGTATCGCAATCAATATAATTCTCTTTTGGTCATTATCAATATAATGACAAAGTCTGCTCACTTCTAGCCTATGAGGACTAAATACTCAGGAGAGGATTACGCTAAGTTGTTTATTTAGAAGATTATGAAGTTTCATGGTGCGCCAGTGTCAATTATTTCAAACTGAGGTTCACAATTTTCTTCACACTTCAGGCATTTATTTTAGAAAAGTTTGGTACACAAGTGAACCTTAGCACCATTTCCACCATCAAAAGATGGATAAGTAGAGCATACTATTCTGACTTTGGAGGATATGCTAAGGGCTTGTGTGATGAGCCACTTGTTAATTTTTTTTATCTAAGAATCCATATGCTTATGATTTGCCAGGATCTTTGTCTATGTTTCCGCGATGTTACTTGGCTGTGTATTATGCTGCTGCTAGATTCCCCCAGTGATGATAATTGAAATAACATGATGATATTATCTTGCAAGTGTAATTGGTATGATGAAAACAATAGTGTATGCCTTAATGGATGATTATGGTTCAATGAATATGAATGTATAGATGTTTTAATTAGGTTAAATTATGTAGCTCACCATGAACATGTAGGTCCCAGAGAGGATGAACACTAGAAACCATATTTATCGGCGTGGGGGACTTTATGACCGTGTGCATAGTTCACACACACACACATATATATATTGGTATGGTTAAGAGTCTGGTTTGCTCTGGACCTTCCTTAGATTTCCCTGGTTCATACGGCTACACGCATTGGGGCCCAATCAGCAGGGAGAGAGATGGACCCAACTAGTAGGGGGAGCTAGACCCCTATAGCCAGTGGTTTTGATGACCGGAAAGCTACACAGTCCAGGATAACATTTTAAAATATTATGCTAAACCTTGATCCCTATCAAGACATTATACAGTATATGTATCTATACTATGTGCATGTGATTTTACTGTGGTTTGCACTCTTAGAATAGGAATCCATTTTTAGAAAGCTCCTAGCTTTCGCTCTTCTCATGACCAAAACAGTGAGGTGGACCAAGGTTTCTGTCTTAGTAACGAATAAGACTTCACAAAACATAGCTTCTGGTCATGAGTCGTAGAGTGTGTGTGACACGCAACCATACAATTAAGAATTCCCTATGTCACTGCCTAGATAATGAGTTCAGGCAATGACTCTTACTCAGTCGTCATGGGTGGTGACACGACCTGTAACGACTGGGTATTTTTTCCTGCATTTTAAATAAGGGTATTTGGGTCATTTATCTCTTTCTCCAATTAAAACCACGAACATAAAACACTTAAAGAGGGTTATTTTAATCACTTTAACAATCATAAACTACTCTCTACTCTCTCAAATCCCCCAAGTCAACAACTAGTGTTTCTTAAGGTTGATCATCTAGGGCTTTAAGATTGGTTTCTTCTCCATAACTTTTGATATCTCAAACATGTAATCTTTTCCCTTAAATTTGTTTTCTCTAAAGGCATGGGTTTCATTGCTATTCATGTGGATTTAAATGTGGAATTGAGTTGGATTGAGGGTCTTGGAATGATGATTACTTGAATTAGTTTTTATGGATATGATGCATTTATTTATGCTTTATTTATGTATTTTGAAACCCATTGGGGTGTATGTGCATGGTGATTACGATGGTGGTCAAAGCATTTCCCTAAATTGATTTCATAAACTTTTGGAGGGCATGGATTCCTCCAACTTTATGGATTTTTGTAATTGAATTGATAATTTCCCAACCCAACCTTATGAAATTGGTTTTAACACATAAGTATATACATGTTGAATTTTTCTTGGAACTATTGCATTACATAAAAGGATAGTGAAACATAAATGGTTTTAAATTAAACCTTTGGGGTCGTGGATTCCCCCATGTTAATGAATGATTGGAACTTATGGGGTAGTGGATTTCCTTACTTGATGATAATTGAAATGGCATGATGATATTAGCTTGCAAGCATAATTGGTATTATGATACCAATAGTATATGCCATAATGGATGATTTGTTTCAATGAATGAGAATGTGTAAAAGTTTTAATTGGTCTAAAAAGAGGTTGTGTAGCTCACCGTGAACGTGTAAGTCACCGGAAGGATAAATATTGGAAACCACATTTTCTGGTGTGAGGGTTTTAATAACTGTGTGTATATTTCACACACACACACACACACATATATGTATGTATATTGGGTTGGTTGGAGCGCTATTCCTTGGATTGCCCTGGTTCGTGCCGCTACATGCATTGGGGTCCAACCAGCAGGGAGAAAGCTGGAACCAACTAGCAGGGGAGAGCTAGACCCATATGACCATGGGTTTTAGATGGAGGGAAAGTTACACAGTTCAGTGTAATGTTTTAATATCTCATGCTAAACCTTGTTGCCTATCCTGACATTATATATTATATGTATGTATACTGTGTGCATGTATTTTACTGTGGTTTTGGACTTTGTATTATTTTATTCCTTCCCTGAATTACATTCTAGTTCTCACCCTTCTGAACATTTTTGGATGCTATATCCCCATGAGATCTGTAATACCCCGTATTTCCCTAGCTTAGTTAACTCTCAAAACATGGGTGATCCGATATAATATTTTCTAAATACTCGATATTTTTCAGTTTAGAGTCTTCCATTGTGTAGGAAATTGAATTATCTTTCCAACGATATAAAATTTGCCTAAATCCAATAACCGGGTAAGAAGTTATGGCTATTTTAAGTTTCAGTTGTTAAACACCGTAATTCAGGCCAGTAGCGCATCACAGAGTAAATTTTTAGTTTCCAGTAAGGTACCGCGATATCGGCGCATCGCGCCAAAGCTCATTTTCATGTTTGTCAATTTCCATTGAACCAATGTGATTGTACCGCATCGCGCAGAGCTTCCAGGGTCCATCCAGTATTGCAACGCGATTTCACCATGTCATGCCACAAGCCAGATTCTGAGTTGTCATGTTTTGGTGGCTTGGTGCGATAGCGGTGCATCGCGCCAGGGCCCAAAATTAGGTATTTTAATGATGAAAATTAAAAACGTTCTAGGGGTAATAGGTTCTTTTCCATGACCCAGATCAGCCTTAAACACAAAATTATTCCCTAAATACCCTATTATATCTTTATTCACTCATTTTTCTCAAGATTTAAAACCTTCTCTCTCAAAGAGGCAAAAATTCTAGTTCAAGAAAACAAGTTCAATCCTCAAGAAATCCTCCAAGAACCTTAGAGAAAGAATCTTCTAAGGTATATCAGGTGTTGGGTCCATTTCACCCATGAAGTCCAAGAACCCTTTTTAAACTACAAGATCTTAGATTCATGATTTCCATGTTTGAATTAGATTGAATTCATGTTCATGATATCAGTTAGGTTTCAATCCACGATTTAAATGCAATTTTCATGATTTAATATGTGATTATCTTGATAAACCCTTGAATTTACAGATTTATTAATGTATCGTGATGTTCATGTGTTGGCCATTACTATGTAAATAATCCATGCTCCCCAAGTGTTTGCTAAATTTCCTATATGAAGTAAATAGTGGAATCATGACATGTTATTATGTGGTCTCAATCATGCACAAGATTATGCCCTATAAATGTTTGATGAAATTCTTATGTGATTTGACTAGTGAAAGCATGACATATTATTATATGATCCTACTCATGCACAAGATCACGTATTTCAAATGTTTGATAAAATGTCCAAATGAGTGCATTGTTGGAAAGTAAATGTTGTTATGCCTTTATGATTAGGTTATGTCTTTCTTTTTATGCTATCGAGTCCTGGAGGTATTTAATACCCGAAAATCTAGTTGTTTACCTAGAGCCAGTGTCAGTTACACAGTAGTATCAGTCATGTCATGATCAGTAGAACTCAGTCAGTTACAGAACTCAGGAAAACTCAATAGGCTCAGTATTAGTCCAGTTTAGTTTAGAATACTCAGTTCTGTGTCTTTGAGTTGGGAGTAGGATTCAACACCAAGCGAGCCTAGGGATGGGGGCTTACCCGTTAGTTAGGACTGGGTCCCTAGAAGCAATCCCTAAGTTCCATAACTACGTATCTAGCGTAGGTTATGAGATGTCACCTGTTAGATAGGACTAACATACTCAGGGATAACCCACTTTTTTAGGCCTGATCTCAGGGGTCACCCGTTAGCTAAGACTGACTCCACAACATTTATTAGTACCCGTGGCACGGTGCTAACATCCTACTAATTAGGGTTATAGATTGGACCTCAACTCAGTTATCTTTGACTATTTGGGGCATGTTGGTTAGATGATTACCTTCCATAGTCTCAGTTTTAGCCTCAGTTTAGAATTCATTTTAGTTCTATAGAATCAGGATTATCAGATACAGTCACTTAGTATCAGTAATTCAGCTATCAGTAACTTCAGATATCAGTTACTCAGTTATCAGAACTTAGTACTTAGCTTTAGAAAAAGTTCAGTTACAGTCAATACGTATATGTGTAGTATTGCATACTCAATGATTTCCCTAGTATCAGTTATCCATGTACTCTTATATTCAGTTACTCTATATCATTCAGTCAGTCATTGTTCATGCATATGAACCCTTGTATTCAGACTTACCTTATCTAGCATACTAGTACATTCCATGTACTGACCACATACTCTTTCTTTGTGCTATGATTTCTCATATCATGGGTTCGGATGCTCAGGATCTTAACTGTGTTTAGACAGATCTAGTCAGCAGTTGCAAATTTAGTAGTGAGTCCTCATCTATTGGGGATATGATTTATTTCAGTTTATCAGTAGTTCAGTAGCTGGAGTTAGTTGGGGGCTTGCCCCATTAACTCCATATTTAGACATTTCAGTTAGAGGCTTTTGGACTAGACCAATTCAGACTGTTTAGTTTTCAGATATTTCTACCAGATGTTATATTTTATCAGTATTTTAGATTTTGAACTTTATGGCATTTCAACCTATTTTTTACATTTATTTCAGTATTACTATTTAGTGCTCACAGCAAATATTAGTCATGGGTTAGCTTGAGGTCCTTCAGGGTCGTAAGCACTGTGTGGCATCCAGGGTGTGCTCTTGAGGTGTTACAAACTTGGAATCAGAGCATAAGGAACAAAATAGTCCTAAGGAGTCTTAAAGATGGATCAAGTAGAATCTTGTTAATGGGTGTGTAGCACCCCATTCCTATGGACAGGAAGTTATGAGGTGCTTTAGGAAAACTTTTCCTTCTTTCAGTATTCATGTAGTGCGAGCGAACATGAGCTTAAGTTAAATTCTCAGTTTAATCCTTCTCTTACTTTTGGTTACAGAACATACCTCCCAAAAAGATTAACGAAAGAAGAACTGAAAATCAGTCAGCACCTCTACTCGTTCAGGCAGATCCCCTGAATAAGCATGTCTCCTATGCAGAATTTAGAGTTGCATTTACTCCTATAGCTAACTCCATAATAGCTCAGAATGAACGACCAGCTGCTGTTCAGGCCAATCCAATGGCCAATACTGCTGCAGCCAGGATTTGAGACTTCACCCAAATGAATCCCCCCTATTCTAAGGATTTAAGTCAAAATATGATCCACAAGAGTTCCTCGATCAGGTTTAAAAAGTTACAGATATCATGGGAGTAACTTTCAGTGAGAGTGCTGAGATAGCTGCTTATCAGCTACAAGATGTAGCTCATACGTGGTTTAAGAAGTGGAAGGTAGACAGGGGAAAAAATGCATAGCCCATAGAATGGGAAGGGTTTGATACTGCTTTTCTAGATAGATTCTTTCCCTTAGAGATGAGAGAAGCCAAGGTGTTAGAGTTCATCAATCTCAGGCAAGGCAGTATGAGGGTGAAAGAGCATTCCCTTAAGTTTACTCAGTTAGCCAGGTATGCTCCCCATGTATTATCAGACAATAGGTCTAGAATGCGTAAGTTTATGTATGGGGTGTCAGATAGTGTGGTTAAGGAGTGTAAAACTGTGATGTTGATTAAAGAGATGGACATCTCTATGCTTATGGTCCATGCTCAATAGATTAAGGAGCAGAAGCTTAAGATAAAGGAGAGAGAGAACAAGAGAGCTAGAATAGGTAGTTTTAATTTCGATCGGCCTAAGACAGAGAGCAGCAACTGTTCCCAGTTTCATCCAAAATCTTTAGTTCCAGCTCCGTCCTCAGCTAGTGCGCTAGTACCAAAGTTTAAGAATGGCAGTCTTGATGGGGCGCCAGGCTCTAAAACCTAGGGTAGTGTAAGTAGTGGTCGTACCCATCCACTTTGCGAAGAATGTCGTAGACATCACCTAGGTACATGTAAAGCTGGTAGTGATGTATGTTTTGGATCTGGTAAGCCAAGCCACTGGATGCGAGTGTAGAATTATGGCTCAAAGGTGAAATATTTGCGCCAACAGGGTCAGTACAACCATCCTTCAGTCCGGTTGCCCGAATCGGTATGGTGTAACTTCCAGAGTCGCCAATGGGCAATGCCCAAATAGGCTTTATACACTTTAGTTCACATAAGGTTAGGAAAGCTCTCCTGACATGGTTACTGGTACGTTACAGATCTTTCATTTACATGTTTTGTCTTATTAGATCTAGGACCTTCTCTATTTTTTGTAATTCCTTACATAGCAGTCGATTTCAAGTCAGACCAGAAACCTTAAAATAACTTTTCTTATATCACGACAGGTATACAGAAACTGTTCGGTTATAATAACTCAGAAAGTTAAGTCTTTAGATTTTAGTAGTAATACCAGTATGTGTAGAAAAATAGTTGGAGAGGTTGATGCCCAAAACTTCATTACCTAAGTGCAAAGTTTTGCACTTCACCTATCACGATATCTACTCATGCCTTACATGTCAACTCTATGATCATAGCTCTTATTCGTGCATGTTATCAAAATTGTTATACGTTTGCAGTTTCTTGTATGACAAGTTCAAGTTTCCTCAGAGTTACGAATCATGTTCCATGATTATGTAAACTCTAAAATCAGGTCATGCGGCTCATGACTTATGTACTCCTACCTTACAGTGTGCTCAGTTTTCATGACTTATTCTATACTCCTAAAGATCATCTAAATTCAGATTTTATCATGTATATCCTCAGTTTAGATCTCTTGATAAAGTCTAGGATGTTGATGTTCTACTCCTCAGGCCTCAGTTATGTGTCAAGTTTAGTATAGTGTCCATTCATGCTTCAGGTCCCCATGTTTTAACCTTCAGTGAACTCTCCTTATGAAATAATGTAGTGATGAGCAGTTGCTTAGAAAAGAGAGAGTAAATGTTTCATATTAAGAAAAGATTGTTGCATGCTAGTTTTACACGAGGCTGTAGTTATAAAGATAGGCATGAATATCATGATGATGTGTAAGGGGCTTAAAGCATTTTGGAGATTTAAGTAGGATTGAAAATATTAGGAGAATTGAGTCCATCTCAGACCTCAGTAGGTAGAGTTATTAGCGAACATATCATAGAATTTTAGCTATGTTGTGGTTTCTTATTTAGACATCTCAGCAGACCATGCCAAGATTTCCTTGCCCCCTAAAGTCAGTAGATCTTTATATAAAGAGTGTCAAGAAATGTTCCAGTTGAGTATAAGTTTTTGGTATGAGTTAGTCCATAAAGCCAAGAATTCAGTTTAGCAGTCAGGCGGATAAGTTTGTATGGTTTCCCATCTTTCCATCCAGTCGCCCTATCCGAAGTCTCCCAAATATGCCCATTCCAAAATGGAGCATCCTAGTAGTTACGAATTCATCCCAGTTCATGTATCATTCCTCAGTTTCATATTCCAGATATTCAGTCACGATTCAATTCATAGGTGCCCCGTGCATCATCTTAGCTTTTCCTCAGTATCTCAACCAAGTCATCATTCTTCGAGGGACATAATGTCCCAAGGGGGAGATGCACTATAACCCCTGAGCTTTCATCTCCTAAACCTTTTAGTTTCTCTTCATATAATGAATCTAGTTTGGAGTATTGGGTACTCATAAGTTGACCCTCCCATTCCAAATCTTAGTGATATGACATGTATTAAATAAATTAGTTTAGTTCATGATATTTAGTTCATATATCATATTTCAGACCCAGTCATGATCTCACGTTCCCGTTCATACGTGTTCAGTAAGTGATCTCAAGTTTATTAGTATTTTTAGTTTAAGGTAACAGTCTTCCCTAGATTTACTCAATTCCATGTTCAGTTACAGTTATAAACTTGGTATCCATTACCATTGCATATTCAGTCATGCATTAATGGATCAGTTCAGTAATGTACTCATGTATCAGATATGTATGTTCAGTGTAAGAGCTTAGTTTGTCAGTAGTTTCAATCATGTAGTCATGCTTCAGTTGTGCATGTTCAATTTGTAAACTCAGTCTATTAGTGTCTCTCAGCTTAATCAGTCTCATTCGAGATCGAATATTCCCAAAGGAGAGATATTGTAATACCCTGTATTTTCCTAGCCTAGATTAACTCTTAATTCATGGGTGATCCAATATAAATTTTTCTAAATACTCAGTATTTTTCAGTTTAGATCCTGCCATTGGGTAGGAAATTGAATTAGCCTTCCAACAATATAAAATTTGCCTAAATTCGATAACTGGTTAAGAAGTTATGGCTATTTTAAGTTTCAATCATTAAAAATCATAATTTAGGCCAGTAGCACATCGCGGAGTAAGCCAAAATGACAATTGTCAGTTTCCAGTGAGGTACCGCAATATCAGCATATCATGCCAAATCTTATTTTCACATTTGTCAGTTTCCAGTGAGCCAACGCGATTGTACCGCGTCGCACTGAGCTTCCATTTCCTATCCAGTATTTCAACGTGATTCCACCGTGTCACGCCACCAGCCACATTACCAATTGTCATTTTCCAGTGGCTTGGCGCGATAGCGGCGCATCGCGCCAGGGCCTAAAATTGAGGTTTTTAGTGTCAAAAAGTAAAAATGTTCTAGGGGTAATAGAGTCTTTTTCCATGACCCAGATCAACCTTAAACACGAAATTATGCCGTAAATACCCTATTATATATTTATTCACTCACTTTTCTCAAGATTTAAAACATTCTCTCTCAAAGAGGCAAAAACCCTAGTTCAAGAAAACAAGGTCAATCCTCAAGAAATCCTTCAAGAACCTTCTAGAAATAATATTCTAAGGTATGTCAGGTGTTCATTCATGGGTTCCCTTTTTAAACATAAAAGATCTCAGATTCATAATTTTCATGTTTGAATTAGATTGAATTCATGTTCATGATATTAGTTGGGTTTTAATCCATGATTTAAATGCAAGTTTAATGAAAATTGAATAGTATGTGTGATGAACGTATGATTATCTTGATAAACCCTTGAATTTACAAATTTATTAATGTATCATGATGTTCATGTGTTGGCCATTACCATGTAAATAATCCATGCTCCTCAAGTGTTTGCAAAATTGGCTATATGAAATAAATAGTAGAATCATGACATGTTATTATATGGTCTCAATAATGTACAAGATTATGACCTAAAAGTGTTTGATGAAATGCTTATGTGATTTGACTAGTGAAAGCATGACATGTTATTATGCAATCCTATTTATGAATAAGTTCATGTATATCGAGTGTTTGATAAAATATCTAAATAAGTGCATTGTTAGAAAGCAAGTATTGTTATGCCTTTATGATCATGTTATGTCTTTCTTTTTATGCTATCGAGTCGTGGGGGTATTTAATACCCGACAATCTTGCTGTTTACCTAGAGTCAGTGTCAGTTACAGAGTAGTATCAGTCATGTCATGATCAGTAGAACTCAGTCAGTTATAGAACTCAGGAAAACTCAATTGGCTCAGTATCAGTCAAGTCTAGTTCAGAATACTCAGTTCAGTGTCTTTTAGTTAGGAGTAGGATTCAGCACTGAGCGAGCCTAGGATGGGGGCTTACGCATTAGTTATGACTAGGTTCCTAGAAGTAATCCTATGTTCCAGAACTACGTAGCTAGCGTAGGTTATGAGATGTCACCCATTAGATAGGTTTGACATACTTAGGGATCACCCACTAGTTTAGGACTGATCTCAGGGGTCGCCCGTTAGTTAGGACTGATTCCAAAATAGTTGATAGTACTTGTGGCATAGTGCTAACACCCTTCTAATTAGGGTTATAGATTGGGCCCCAGCTAAGTTATCTTAGCTTATTTGGGGCATGTCGGTTAGATAATTACCTCCCACAGTCTCAGTTTTAGTCTCAGTTTAGAATTTAGTTCAGTTTTACAGAATTTGGACTGTTAGACACAATCACTTAGTATCATTAATTTTGTTATTAGTAACTTCAGATATCAGTTACACAATTATTAGAACTCAGTACTTAGCTTTAGAAAAAGCTTAGTTACAGTCTATACATATATGTACAGTATTGCATACTCAGTGATTTATGTAGTATCTTTTATCCACGTACTCTGAAATTTAGTTACTCTATATCATTCAGTCAGTCAATGTTCATGCATATGAACCCTTGCATTCAGCCTTACCTCATCTAGCTTACCAGTACATTCCACGTACTGACCACATACTCTTTCTTTACTCTATGATATCCTATATCATAGGTTCGAACGCTCAGGATCCCGACCGTATTTAGACAGATCTAGCCAATAGTTGGAGATTTAGTAGTGAGTCCTTATCTATTAGGGATATGCTTTATTTTAGTTTATCAGTAGTTCAGTAGTTGGAGTTAGTTAGGGGCTTATCCCATCAACTCTATATTCAGATAGTTCAGTTATAGGCTTTTGGACTAGACCAGTTCAGACCGTGTTTAGATTTCAGATGTTTTTAGCAGATGTTATATTTTATCAGTATTTTAGATTTTGAACCTTATGGCATTTCAACCTATTTTTTGCATTTATTTTAGTATTACTATTCAGTGCTCATAAGTCTAAATGTCTTGTAAGCTGAGTAAGCAATGCTAAAATCATATAAATTTACCAACTTATAGGATTTCATGCTAAGAATGATAAAAATTAATTCATAAGATCAACCATACAAGTAAAAATATAAGTAATTCATGAATTCTTGTGATAATACACAATTTATTTCATAAAGGAGCTTAGTAGTTTAAAATCATGTAAAGTGGTATGTACCCTATTTATCAAATTCATAAAAATAAATTATGAAAATTGAAGTTCTTAGGAACAAGGAGCTTAATAGACAATTTAATTCATAAAGGAGCTTAATAGTTTAAAATCATGTAAAGTGGTATGTACCCTATTTATCAAATTCATAAAAATAAATTATGAAAATTGAATTTCTTGGGAACAAGGATGTAAGGAAACCCTTGTTCAAATCCCACATAGCTGAATTTATAAAATTCATGAAGGAAACCTTGAGTTTGGAGCCTTTGAAGTTTAATATTTGCGCGAATCCCTTGCTTGAGAGTTCTATAGAGTTACAGAGGAGAGAATTTTTTATGTATGTTAAGGAATGAGGGAAAATTCTTGTACTTTTATAAGTTCATTCAAAATGACTAGTTTACACTAAATCAAATAAAGGAAAATGAAGTTTTAATGTCGCTTTGGCTATTGGGGTTGCAAGACCTTATCTTGCCTAACTAGTGGTGTGGCATGTAGATATCATGCAACCAACTAGTATGGCATGATGATATCGCACTAGGCTACTGCTTTTTGCATCTAGTTTGTGTCATGCCTCTGTCGCACGACCTTAACACAAATCCATACTATTTTGGGGTTCTGTTTGGTCCTGGAACTCATTCTAAAATTTTGAAACACTTCTAAATGGTACTGTTGTCATTCCTAATCATCAATAAACCTTAAAATTACATCAAAACATGTGGGAGCTATAGAATAAAAACATTGAACTTATGGGGTATAAATATAGCTCCCTCTTGGGATCATTCATCCTTAAATAAAGATTGAGGTGGGAAGGAGTTAAGTTTTATTAACATTGGGTTAAGGAATAAAGATTATAATGCCCCATAATTGAAACTCTATAATTATGCCTATACAAGGCCTCGAATGGAGCCATCTGGATGCTAGCATGATAAATGTTATTATAAGTGAACTCAATTAGAGGGAAGGGTCATCCTAATTTACTCTGAAGTCAATCACAAAATCTCTGAACATGTCTTCGATAGTCTAGATAGTATGCGAAACCTTTCCATATGTCTAGGGGTGGAAACCAGTACTCAGCTTCACATTTGTACCAAGACCCTTTTGAAATGATTGTGAAAATTGTGAAGTAAATTGAGTACCTTGGTCTATGATTTTAGATAAAGGAACCCCTTGAAGTCTGACTAACTCACAAATGTATACTTTTACACAATCCTTCGCTGAATCTGAGGTTTTGACTGGCATAAAGTGGGCTGACTTAGTCATTCGATCTACAATGACCCAAATCAAATCATGTTGACACTTAGTATGGGGAAGTTCCATATTAAAATCCATATTGATAACCTCCCACTTGCAAGTAGGGATGCCAACATCTTGAAGTGTACCTCCAAGTCTTTGATTCTTAACTTTCACTCACTGACAATTATGACACTTAGCCTCAATCTCTGCTATGTCTATCTTTATATCATTCTAGGATTAGAATTTTTGCAGCTCGTGGTACATCTTGACGGAACATGGGTAAGAAAATACTTAGATCTATAGCCTTAGCTAATACCTTGTCTCAACCTTTTGACATTGGGAACACACAAACATCCTTGATAGAGAGGAACACTATCTCCTCCTTAGGAGAAAATCTCCACCTTCTGTTGGTGGACTGCATCAATCAACTGACTTATAGTAGGATCATCATGCTTGTTTTCTTTCACATTTGCCACAAGAGTGAATTTGAATCATTTTGCACTATCAAGCCCCCATCATCTGCATCAAGCAAACAAACTCCTAAATGGGCTAATCTATGAACCTCTTTAACCAACTCATTTCTCTCACTTGCAAAATGGGCTATACTACGACTAGACAATCTTATCAGAGCATCTTCCACTACATTTGCTTTACCTAAATGGTAGAGCACATTCATGTCATAGTGCTTTAATAAACCCAACCACCTTTTATGGAGAAGATGCAACTCCTTCTGTCTAAACACATATTGAGATTCTTATGGTTGGTGAAATTATCTGCATGCACACCCTAAAGATAATGTCTCTATAATTTTAGAGAAAACATCACTGTGCCAACCCAAGTCATGGGTATGATAATTCTTCTCGTGATTCTTGAATTGTCTAGAGGTGTAAGCTATCACTCTCCCATTTTTTTATAAAACACATTCGAGACTAACTTTGGAGGCATCACAATACACTACAAATCCCTCTAATCCATCTGGCAATGCTAATATCGGTGTGGAAGTCAATCTATCCTCTATCTTTTGAAAACTTTACTCACACTTATTAGAATATTGAAACCATACCTTATTTTATGTCAGCTTATTCACAAGTGTAGTTATAGAAGAAAATCCTTCCAAAAAACTCCTGTAATAACAGACTAAGACCAAAGAGCTTCAAATATCGGATGGAGTAATAGCCCTAGGCCAACAACTCATTGCGTCTGTTTTCAGAGGGTCTACATGAATACCTTCACCTGAAATCACATGGCCAAAAAAGGTGATAGACTCCAACAATAATTCACAGTTACTAAATTTCACAAACAACTAACAATCCTTGGGGGTCTGCAACACTATTCTTAGATTGTCAACATGTTCTTCTTTGCTTAGGGAATACATAAGTATGTCATCAGTGAAGACAATAACAAGCATAGATAGATATTGCTTGAAAATCCTATTCGTAAAATCCATGAAAGCTGCAGAAGCATTTGATAGCCCAAAAGACATAACTACTAACTCATAATGACCATACTGAGTTCTAAAAGAAATCTTTGGAATGCCACACTCATTGACATTTCGCTGATGATATCCTGATCTTAGATAAATTTTGGAAAAGCTACAAGCACCTTACTGTTGGTTGAATTGGTCATCAACTCTAAGGATAGGATACTTGTTCTTGATGGTGACCATGATTAACTTTCTTTAATCTATACACATTCTGAAAGTACTATCCTTTTTTTGCATGCATAAAACTGGTGGACCCCATGAAAAAACACTAGGTCTAATGAAACCATTGTTTAAAAGGTCTTTAAGTTGTTCTTTAACTCCTTAAGTTATGCGAGAGCCATTCTGTAAAGGGGGATAGAGATGGGCTGGGCTTACAAAAGAAGATCAATCCTAAATTCAAATTCCTTATTGGGGAAAACACCAGGTTGATCCTCTGGAAAGATTTCAAGAAACTCATCGACTACATAAATTGACTGGAGGTTTGGGGTGTCAAACTTAGTATCTTTAAACCAAACTAAATGATTTATAAACCATTTCGATATTAATATATGAGCTTTAAGATAGGAGATAAAATGACCTTTGGGTACCACTGGACTACCTTTTCACTCAAGGATGATTTGTTAGGGAATTGAAATTTTACAACTTGGGTACGATAATTAAGTGAGTCATAACAAGAATAGAGCAAATTCATACAAAGAATGACATAAAAAACTATTATCTCTAGTCGTATTAAATCTATTGATGTGATTTTCTAAATGACTATAATAGGGTACTTTTGGTGAATTTGTGTAGCAACAACTAGCTCTCCAGTAGGTGTGGAAACATAAAAATGCTCAAAAATACTTTTGGGACGAACACCAAACTTCATAGCAATAAGTGAGGTTACAAAGGAAGCGTTTGACCCTGAATCTAACAACAAAGAAGCATCAACATGAAAGATGTGAAGCATAACAATGACTACATTTGGAGATCTCTTCTTCTCCTTGTAGGAATATAAATCATCAAATTAGTTTTGATGTAGATTGCCACCGGCACTAAAAGATGTGCCCGACTGTAGAGTTGGGTGGGCTAACTTGGCTGCTAAAATACTTGAATGAGACTTCTTATTATCCTATCGAGATGAGGGACAATCCCTAACCTCGTGGCTCAGTTTTCCTATCATGACCCAAACCAATGCCTAGTTATGACAGGTACATAAAGCCCACCATGAGCCGGAGACCACCCCTTAGCCTATTATCGAGAACACGATAAAAATAAATAACAGAAGTCAATCATTTAAATAGAAATAGAACTCGATAAGACAAGGGCAATCTATGAATCACAACCAACATCCAACCTATATATGTCCACAAAAGCTTCTAAACAAACCAGAAAACCAAATGGGTCTGGACATGCCCCCGACCATGATCAAAGGAGAATCCAAAATAAAAATATTACCAGTTCCCAAAATATAAAAAGAAACCTAATGAAATGGCAAATCCTTCTAAATGAAGGAGGCTCACCAATTCACAATAACTCAATTGATAAATGCTCGACCTAAGACTGCACATAAGTTAACAAAGAACTGTAGGACCCTACATCATGAAATGATGCAGCTTTAAGAGATAGTCAGTGGGATAAGCACTGGTATGTAACTCAGGGAAAGGGATAAAATAATGAGATATAGAAATTTAGTCAAAACTATGTATCATGAACATGAGATTTAAAACCATCAACCTGGACTGTGTAGCTCTATATTTCCTACGGGCATCCACGGGCTATATGGGTTAAGATTTCCCTAGTGAAAGGGCCCTAACACATGTTAGCCATACAAATCGAGGAAATCTAAGGGAGGTCCAAAGACACCAAGGCTCCAACCATCACAAAAATATATATAATGTATGAACCATGCACATGGTCATATAGACCACCACATCGGTAAACGTGGTTTCCAGTATTGGTCTCCAAGGACCTTCACCTTCACGAATAGCTACACAACCCCTCTTTAAGCCCAAATTAAAAAATTTGCACATAATCCCAACCGTTAACCCATGAGTCATTTATTAAGGCATTTGACATTTGGTATCATCACACCAATTATACTTGTAAGCTGATTCCATTATGCCATAACCATTCTATTAGACAATAGACTCCCAAGTTCTATTTTAATCCAAAACCATGGCCATCAAGGCCTTTCATAACCATTTTATTCTGTTTAGCCTTTAATGGAATGCAATAGTTTAGACGAGCAAGTATAGCCATCTAATTACCCATTATTCAAAACCAATTTACAAAGTGGGTTAAGGTTAATGCCAATTTCAAGCCAAAATTCATCAATTTTGGAAACCCATATTCTTCATTCCAAACCATACCATATTGCTCAAATTCATACCCAAACCACCATTAATTAGTTATGAACAATGCATTTAAAACCATGGGCAAAACCATCCAAGTGATTACCATTCAAAACTGCTCAACCCAATTTTCAATGCCAAAAATAAACCATATAGCTATTAAACCAATTCATGAGATCCTAAAAAAATATAAGTGTCGAGATGAAAGACATTCATGAAACACACAAGAAAATAAACAAAATCCAAAGTTGAGAGCTTAAAGATTGAATTCATTGAAAACCATAGTTTTCCTTTGGTTTGGAGAGTTTTAGATGATAAGAGTTGTTATTGATTTTACTAACTAATGTTACTAGGGTCACTTAGATGTTTTAATGTCTTGGGTAAAGTATAAAGGAAGGAAAAGATCAAATTACCCTTGATTAAGAACGTGTAGGAGAAATGGCTTGTAGTTGTTATGGGTCGGGTAAAGACTCGTGATGACTTGTCACGAGTCATTGCTGGACATGTGGATTGTGTAGTAACTTTGGGCATTCACACTGTTATGATCATGAGTCCCTCACTACAACTCATGACCTTACCTTTTGATTCGTGGGGGGCTAATTGTGACCACAACAGTGACCTAAGGCAACCTTATTGGTTAGGCAATGAATGACATTGTACGACTCATGACGAGTGGTAACAACTCATCATCTAAGTCATTTCTTGGGCAATGTTCAATTTCACTTCAAAAATTTGAGAATCCAAAACCAGGGGCATTACATTACCCCTCCCAAAGGATCATTCATCACGAATGAGAAGTTACGAGCACCCTAGCACAGATACAAGACATAATGCATCCAAAACTAAGAAAAAATTTGAAATACTGTTACAATAAAAGAATACATACCTCAAGCATCTTGATCCAACCCAGGGAACAAGAACATATATTTAGCCTTCATATCATCTCCATCTTACCATGTAGCTTCTTCTATTTTATGATTTCTCCCAAGCACCTTTACCGAAGCCACATCCTTAGTTCTCAACCTACAAACTTTCCTATCCAAAATCTCTACTAAGACTTCCTCATAAGACAAGGATCTGGAATATCAACATCCTCTATAGTAATAACCAACAAAGGATCACCCACAAACTTCTTTAGCATAAACACATGAAAAATAGGATGAATAAAAGCTAAACTCGCGGGCAACTCCAACTCATAAGCAACATTCCTAGCTCTACTCAAACTTTAATACGGACTAATATAATAGGGCCTAGGTTTCCCTTTTTTCCCAAACCTCATTACTCCTTTCATAGGAGAAATTTTAAACAACACCTAATCGCTAACCTCTAACCTAACTCCTTTGGCCTCATATTTGCTTAAGAATTTTTATGACTTTGGGTAGTCTTAAGCCTTTTTCTAATCACCTACACCTTCTCCATGGCTTGGTAAACCAAGTCAGGACCAAACAACCTAGTCTCACAAACCTCAAACCACCAATAAGAGACCTACAACTTCTACAATAAAGAGCCTCAAAAGGAGCCATCTAAATACTCAAATAAGAACTATTATTGTAAGAAAACTCAATAAGAGGCAAGTGATCAACTAAACTACCTAAAAAATAAATCACACAGGCCCTTAAAACATCCTCCAAAGTCTGAATAGTCCATTCTTCTTGTCTATTTACTAATTGATAGTGGAAAGTGGTGATAAGGTTCACCTTTGTCCCCAAACCTTTCTAAAACGAACACCAAAAGTGAGATGTAAACTGCATACCTCAGTCTAAAATGATAGACCCTAGCACACCATATAACTTTAATATCTTCTGAATAAACAACTTAGCATAATCGTCTCTCGAGTGATTAGTTCTCACAAGCAAGAAGTGAGCAGACTTAGTCATTCTATCAACAATGGTCCAAATAGAATCATACTGATTGCAAGATCTTGGAAGACTCGTAATGAAATCCATATTGATCATCTCCCACTTCCATATAGACAACGCTATCTCTTGATAGATCGTACATTTTGCCACAAAGTTTGCCATATCTCTCTTTATATAGTTCCACCAATAGATCTCGTTCAAGTCATGGTACATCTTAGTCAAACTCGATGAATCTTATAGCTAGACTCATGAGCCTTAGTAAAAATCTTTTCTTGCAGTCCATTAACATCAGGAACATACAACCTACCTTTAGACCTCAAGATGCTATTTCCTCCAATATGAAAAGCCATTATATTTTTCTAACCCACATCATCCTTAATATCTATAAGTATGGGATCCAATATCTGCTTTCCTTCATCACAACACTAAGAGATGATTTAACCACTTATTTAATAATGATATCCTCATCCCCAGATTCCAAAAAACAAACTTCTAAGTTAGCCAACCTATGAATGTCCTTCACTAACCCTATCTTCTCCTCATCAGTATGAAATAAGATACCCATAGATTCAATTCCTTCAGATTCAATTCCTTCTGAGTGAACTCATATCACAAGATCTTATGATTTTTATAAATATCTACTTACACCCTATACAAATAGTGGTGTTAGATTTTCAATGCAAATACCATAATTGATAACTCTAAATTATGAGTTTGGTAATTCATATGATGAACCTTAAGATGCCAAGAAGCATAGGCTACAACCTTACTATAATGCATCAAAACACAACCCAGTCCCATATGAGACACATCACAAAACACAATAAAACCATCAGTACCTTCGGGCAGGGTCAAAACTGGTGTAGAAGTCAACTTATCCTTTAGACTCTCATAACTAACCTCACAAGCATCAGACCATTAGATCTTATCCTTCTTTTGAGTCAACTTTGTCAATGGAGTAACAATAGAAAAGAAACTCTCCATAAATCTCCAGTAATACCGGCCAAGCCTAAGAAGCTCCTAATGTTAGTTGGAGTCGAGGCTCTAGGACACTTCTTAACTGCCTTAGCTTTCTATGGATCCACCTTGATCTCTTCACTAGAAACCACATGCCCAAGAAAGGTCACACCCTTCAGCCTGAACTTACACTTAGAAAATTTAGCATACAACCTCTGATCCTTAAGAGTTTGCAACATAATTTGGAAGTGATTGGCATGATCCTTCTCACTCTTAGAATGCAAAAAGATGTCATCAATGAAGAATATCAAAAATAGTCCAAAATTGTCTAAATACCTAGTTCATAAGATCCATAAAACCAGCCAGAGCATTAGCTAATCCAAATGAAATAACCAGGACCTTATAGTAGCCATAACGGGTATGAAAAGTAGTCTTGGGAATATCAACCTCCCTAATTTTCAACTGATGAAATCCAAAACAAAGATAAATCTTAAAGAAACATCTATCACCCTGAAGCTTGTCAAAAAGATCATCTATCCTAAAAATAGGATACTTATTCTTCACTGTGACTTTATTCAACTGCTGATAGTCTACACACATTCGAAGGGACCATCCTTTTTACACACAAAAAGCCTATGAGAAAACACAAGGATGAATGAAACCCATATCAAGAAGGTCTTTTAAGTACTTCTTCAGCTCTTTTAATTCAGCTGGATCTATTCTATAAGGAGAAATGGAAATATGACGGGTAACTAATAAAAGATAAATCCAAAAATTTGTTTCCCCATTGGGAAGAATTTTTGGCAGATCATCAAAAATATTTCAAAAAACTCACTAACCTCGAGGATAGATTTCAAGGATGAAACCTTTGAACTAGAATCCTTAACCCAAACTAGATGATGAAGACACCCTTCAAAAATCAACTTCTGAGCTCTAAGATATGAAATAAACCTTCCTTTAGGCACTAAGAAACTTCCCTTTCATTTAATTACTGGTTCATTATGGAATTGGAAACTAACCTTTTGGGTCCTAAAATCTAAGTATGCATAGCACAAACGAAGCTAATCCATCCCCAAGATCACATCAAAATTTACCATGTCAAGCTCTATAAGATCCACTAATGTCTCTCTATGAAAGATAGATACTACACAACCCCAAAATATATTTTTCTAACAATTATAGAATACCACCAGAGTAGAAATAAAAAAGGGTTTAGAAAAAATTTCAGGACAAAAACCAAAATATACAGCTACATAAGAGGTCACATACGAAAGGGTTGACCTTGGATCAAGCAAACATTAAACACCTCAAGAGAAGAGCTGCAATATACTAGTAACAACATCAGGAGATGTATCAAATTTCTTATGGGTGGCAAAAGTAGAGAGATGATTTCATCCAGGGTTGGTACCTAAAGTGGCACCCATTGGTGTAGGAGCCAAAGAAGTGGCAACCAGAACCTTATTAGTTCTTGTTGATACCTTAGATATTGGATATTTCCTCTATATATGCATAGGATGACCACAATTAAAATACAAGTTCCTTCCCTCATCACAATAACCACTATGAAGTTGTCTGTAAAATATACAAAGAGGATAAGGTGGGGTCGATTGAGCTCAACTAGCCTGAGACTAGGCACCTTGTGCCTTAGGGCCATCGCTAGCCTAGAAAGGATGATCGTCAGATTGCTTGGGATAAAGTTCACTAGCCAAAGAATATGAATTGGAATTTCCCCAAGTCTTCTTATTAGTCCATTAACTACCATCCCCCTACTATTCTATTGATTCACACCCTGCTCTAAATAATAGAACTTCTTATTTCACCTCTTTCTTATCTCTGCCTATCTCTTCTTTTCATCCTCTACTTGTTGCATATAAATCATAAGCCTAGAGATGTCTATATCATTATTTAACATAGAAACCTTACATTCTAATACTAAGTCATGAGAAAAACCAAAAGTAAATTTTCTCATCTTGGACCTCATATTAGACACCACGTCTGGAGCATAGCAAGACAATTGCTGAAATTTTGGTACATATTCTTTCACACTCTTGTATTGCTTCAAATTCACAAATTCCTCTAACTTGGCTTCCCTCTACTCCTAAGGAATGAAATTATCTAGGAAGTTACCTGAAAACTCATCCCATATAGTCAGCTCAACATCATTACCTCTTAGCTGTTCCCACTCCTCATATATTGATAAGATAAATCTTTCAATGATATGCAACAAACTCTATGCCCTCTAATTAACAGTATGCATCACTCTAAAAATATTCTCCATCTAATAAAAAAACCCCTAAGGATCATTCTCAACCTTAGAGACTGTGAAGCTTGAGGAATTCAACCTCATGAATTTGCCAACCGAAGTGATCTCAGAAGAAGGAGCAACAAAACTAATATAATTAGGATGACGAGACTGAGATGCCACTAATTGAGTAATCAGGTGAATCAAGTGCGAAACTCTTTATTAGAGATGTCTTCCTGAGGCAGCTGATCACAGGTTTCGCCATCCCAAGGAGCTCAAGGAGGACTAGTGGGGACCAATGCAACTCCACGTATAGAAGTACAATCAGATGCAAGGACCTTAGATCTGGTCTGCACTCTATAAGTAGGGCGAGTTTCCTCCATATTATTCTAAGGTAAGACAGAGGGTCTAATAGAGTTACTATGAATATCAGAACATTAGGGGGGATGATCTAAAATATGGGTAAATCAGGAGTTAAAGTGTTTTCAAGACACTAGACTCTAGAACCCGAACTAGAGTACAAGAAAGGGGATATATTCCTAAATGCCTTGTAACCTCCCCCTTATAAGTGTGGCATACTACACACTCGTAAAAGAGACTTTACTCAACATGGCTTTGTAGACACCCAAAGACCACCCTGAACCGTGCTCTAATAACAAGCTTGTTAGGACCCAAAATATGGCCTAGTTGTGACCAGTATCTCAAGCCCACCATAAGCCAGAGACCACACCTTTACACTAACATGAAGAACACAATAAAGATAAACAGTAGAAAACAAACATATATTTATAAATAAAAGTAGATAAGAAAAGATAGTTTATGAATCACAACCAACATCAAACCCACACATGTCCACAAAATCCTCTAACAAAACCAGAATACCAAATAAGCCAGGACATGCCCCCGGCCATGACCAAAGAAAAATCTAAAATGAAATAATAATAGGTCCAAAACTATGAAAATATACCTAATAAATAGGTAAAGATTTTTGAATGATGGAGGTTCACCAATTCATAACAACTTAATCAATATCCTCTCCACCTCAGACTACACACAAATAAATAAAGAACCTTAGGACCTTATATCATGAAATGATGCATCATCCAGGGACGATCAGTGGGATAAACACTGACATATAACTTAGGGAAATGGATAAAATAATGCCATATCCAAAGTCACTCAAAACCATGTGCACACACCCATACATACACACATATATATATATAAGATACTGGGATAGGGTGAAAGGGTCATGAACATGAAATTTTATAATAAACAACCAAGACTGTGTAGTTGTATCCGCCTTAAGGATACCTATGGCTATATAGGTTTAGCTTTCTCTGCTGATAGGGCCCTAATACGTGTTACCCGTATGAACTGAGGAAATTTGAGGGATGGCCAAAGACACCAAGGTTCCAACCATCCTAAAAATATATATAACATGTGAACTATGCATACAATCATAAATACCCATCACCAACAAACATGGTTTCCAGTATTAGTCCCTCTGGGACCTCCACTTACACGGTGAGCTACACAAGCCCCCTTTAAGCCCACATTAAAATATTTGTACATAATCCCCATGATTAAAATCAGAGTCATTTATTATGGAATTTACCATTTGGTATCATCACACCAATTATAATTGCTAACCTTTTCCATTAAGCCATAACAATTTTGTTAACTTTTAGACTCCTAAGTTCTATTTTAATCCAAAACCATGACCACCAAGGCCTTTTAAAATAATTTTATTCCATTTATCCATTAATGAGATGCAATAGTTTAGAGGATCAAGTAAGGCCATGCAATTACCCATATTTCAATACCAATTTACAATGTGGGTTTAGGTTATTGCCAATTTCAAGACAAAACACATCAATCTTGGGAAACTTATTTTCTCCATTCCAAACCATACCATATTGCCATAATTAAGTCCTAAACCATAAATTAAAGTATGAAAAATGTACTTAAAACCATAGAAAAAACAATCCAAGTGATTACCATTCAAAACCACTCAACTTAATTTTCAATCCCATAAATAAACCACTTGATTACTAAACCAATTTATGTCATACTTAAAAAATATAAATGTAGGGATGAGAGACATGCCTAAAACACATAAGAATAGGAATAAAATCCAAAGTTGAGATCTTGAATATTGAATTCCTTGAAAACCCTAGTTTCCCCTTACTTTAGGGAGTTTAAGATGAACAGAGTAGTGTTTGATTTAATTAACTGATTCTAATAGGGTCCCTTTGATCTTTTAAGGTCATGGGTAAAGTATAAAAAGAAAAAGACCAAATTACCCTTGATTAAAAATGTATAGGAGAAGTGGCTCCAATTATTATGGGTCGGGTAATGACTCATGATGACAGGTCATGAGTCGTTGCCTGGACTTGTAGCTTGAGAAGAAACTTTGGTCATTCATACTATTATGGTCACGAGTCCCTCAGCACTACTTGTGAACTTACCCTATGACTTATGGAGGGCTAGTCATGATCATGACAGTGGCCTATGGAAACCTTACTTATTAGGGAATGAATGGCACTGTCAGACTTATTATAAGTGGCAATGACTTATCACCCAAGTTATTGCCTGGGCAGTGTTCAATTTCACTTTAAAAATATTATAGTCCAAAACCTAGGGTGTTATATTTCCCCAACCAAAACTGGTGTCTCTACCCACTAAAAACTCACCCCGATAAATCCCTCCATATTTCTTGTAGGCTGGGTAGATACATTTCCCTATATCACTACACTGAGATCTAGTTAAAAGTGTCCTACCCTATTATTTCTGTTGGGTCTTAGGTGTGGGATCATTAGATAAAGATGGTGCAATGACTGACATACGATTCTAATATTATAAATGACTTCCTCTTTATGTTATTTATTGACTATACTCAATCTTCCTGGTCCTAGCCTTCATAGTTTTTATTTCTATCTCCATCAACTTCTCCATTTAAATTTGTCTAGAATTGGTAATTAGTCAAGAAATATCCATGCACCAATTAGCACAACAATCCTACACTCCTTGATTACCAATTCAGGCACCAGTAATAAACTTACTGACATGGGTAAATAGTCAAGCAATAAACATGTCCCCAACCAGCATAGTAGTCCTATACTTCTTGATCACCAATTCAGACACCAGTAATAAACCTACTCATATGAGTCCTCAGATCAACCAAATTTATTTATTATAATTTAAAAGTTAGGTAAAATTGAGAGAGTATTCCTTCACTATCATGGAGCCCTGCTTAAGATTCATAAACTATTCCACCTTACCATTCTCTAATCATGAGGAAAGAACCTATCTAGAAAAGCTTCCTCAAATACTCTCAAATCCATTAGATAAAGATTCTCAACTCTACCCTCTTTCCATAGCTTAACTCAATCATAAGCAATATCCTTCAACTAATATGATGCCAACTCCATACTATTTACCTCAGTAATATACATAATCTAAGTAATTTGGTTTACTTCATTGTTAAAGAACTTAGGATTAGCATCCATCTTCAAACTAAAAAATTCAAATAGATTCATTCTCATGAAGTCTCGAATTCTAGGGGCAACTAAGTTACTATTTTGCAGGACTGAGACCTCTGCCAGTTGATTAATCTATGTATTTATAGCTTGAGCCAACACTTGAAAGGAAGCCCAAATCTCAACATAGGAAACATTCTTATTTAAGGATCCATAAGTTATGGTGAGGCTGGTTGATTCCTATATTTGTAAGCATAATCTTTGCATAGAGGCATTTTCTATCATCTGCAGAGCACAAATTAGTAGATATATAGATTAAACTCTTAAGCATAATAAAGAACATGATAGAAAGGAAGATTCCTAACAACGTCTCACATCCTCTTACTCATAAGTGTGGTGTGCTTCATATATATAAACAAGACTCTACATAACCTAACTTGTCAGGCTACCTAGGACTCTCTAAACCTTAGCTTTAATACCAATTTTGTAACAACCCTAGACTACCCCTGGATGTCACACAAAGTACATGCCTGGAAGTAGCCTGAACCAACTTGTAGTATATGACATTTCACTAAAAGCATATTATAAATTAACCAAACTATAAGCAAAAATTATAGGCTTATAATCTTAGTGAAATAGACCAATAATCTTAATAATGTCAATAATAATTGAGAATCCTATGAAATTTAGTGATAATTAAAATCAACTACTAAGTCTAGAAAAAGATCTAATAATACTGAAGAGTAACTAAGACGGTCCCCAGAAGGCCCAAAAGCCATGAACTTTTAATAACATAAACTAAACTACCGAAAAGCAAATCATCAATCCCATTCCATGGAACATTAGGACTCACCAACTGACAAAGAGTAGGCAAAAGTTATCATGACTAATTATGTTGTTGAGGAAGTATACTAGAACCTGCATCATAATAGGAGGCATAGCACGGAGAGTACACAAATAATACTTTTGGAATACACTTAGTATATGTAGGTGGATACAATATAATAAATGATGTACATATTGTAGGATGAAAATCTGCATGCAAAGTGAGTACAAAATCACAATATTTCATGAATAAAACTAAAAGTTTATACATCTACAAACATATAATAGTAATGCATAATGAATTAAAGTCAGTAAGTTATTACACTTACTTTGTAAAACCAATGCTTGTATGGGATATTCTCCTAACTGACATGCTCTATTTGAGCATTATGGAACCCAACTTGTAACCCTTGTTGGGAAAGTGTTCAACACCTTACCAGGGTTAGAAACTATGATTTGACATGATCACTCATCGAACCATTTGAGACAAAATATAATATCATACCAATGGTAGCACGTAGTTTCAGATATTAGGATACACTAAACACTCACCCCTCGGTGCTAGATGCTATTACCAAAACATACTACTACTCATAACATATATGAGATTCACCATAAAGATAAGCATATAACTTTATATATTTGGAAACCAAATATTCTTTTGTATCTATTTCATATTCATAAGTACATAGGTGAATTTTATAGTAAATCTAAGATCATAAGTCTGAATTTCTTATAAACTGAGTTAATCATGCTAAAATCATATAAATTAACCAACATATAATATTTCATGCTAAGAATGCTAAAATTCAATTCATGAGGTCAACCATATGAATAAAAACATAAGTAAACCTTGAATTCTTGTGATAATATCCAATTTAACTTATAAAGGAGCATCCAATAACTATAACATACCCAACATATTCCCACCAAGTAGGGTCTGGAGAGGCTAAGTGTACTCAGTTCATACCACTAACTTAAATATGAGGTAGAGAGGCTATTTCCAAAAGATCCTGACTCAAAATAAAATAATTTAAGATAAAGAATAGTAATAGTAGGAATAGTAAAAGAACATGATACAAGAAATTAGCATATTCAATAATACCATAAACAAGATACTCAAAGTAACTCACAAGAAGATACAAAATCCTAAACTCAGACTAAATTTCTACCCTAATCAACCTCCTGCACAACTTTCTATCTAGGGTCATTTCCTTGATAAGCTGGAGTTGCTCCATATCATGTGTAATCACCTCCCTCAAATATTTTTCGATCTACCTCTACCTAGCTTGAAACTATCCCTAGAAAACCTCTGACACCTCCGCACATGGGAATCCATGCTCCACCTCATCATATGACCAAACCATATCAACCTTACTTCCCTCATCTTGGCTTTCACCGACGGATTTTGCTAACCCTATTTATCAAATTTGTGAAAATAACTTACAAAAACTAAATTTCTTGGAACAATCATGAAATAAAACCCTTGCTCAAACACCACATACCTAAACTTAAAAATTTCTTGAAGGCGACCTCGAGTTTGGAGCCCTTGAAGTTAAATTTTTGAGAGAAACTTTTTCCTAAGAGTTCTTGAGAGTTTAAGAAGAGATATATCATTATTTGTGTTAAGGAATGAGGAAAAATTCTTTGTATTGGTTATAAGGTCATTTAGGATTAAAATGACTAGTTTATCATTAAAAAATAAAAGAAAAATGAAGTTTTAACATCGTCGTGACCACTAGTGTGACACAAACTTATCAAGCCAATCCAATGGCATGGCATGCAGATGTCACAATAAACAACTAGTATGGTACGCTGATTACATGCCACCAGGCTACTGATTTTTGCATCTGGTTCATGCCATACCTCTGTGGCACGACTGTAATGCGGGCCCTTATTGTTTTATGATTGCGTTTTGACCCAAAATTTGTTCTAAGAATTTTGAAATACTATCTAATAATTTCATTATCATTCCTAATCATAAATCTTCCTAAAAATTACCTCAAAACACGTGGAAGCTATAAAAAATTATGATGTATAACTTTTAAGTTCAAGATCTTATGAGACATGAAGTTAATATTGTTTTGTTAAATAGATTTATATTATGAATTATTAAAAATGTTGGAACTTTCAAAATATTCAACATGACATTCAGAGATAAAATTCATTTATGTTGTAATTCCAAAGTATAATACATTTTAGTTGGTTATTTAGCCTATTTTGGAAAAAGTTATTATCTTTGTAATCTAGTCTTTGAATTATGGAAATATTTGCATTTTGGTCCTCGACTACGGATTTTCAATTTTTTTGGCATAGATTTTATGTTTATGCATTTTATTAAGTGTTTATTTAATTTAAGTATTAAATATTTATTTGGAAATTTGTTGAGGTTAATGTTTTAAGGATCTAAATACAATAAATTGGAGGACAATTTAGTGTCATAAAATTTTATTATTTTCAATTCTGATGATGTTTTAGGAGTAGCCGAAGCATTCTAAAACCATAAAATATTAAGTTTGGAAATTTTCATGTGAAATATGACACTCAAAGTTAAGGTACAAACATTAAGAAAATTCTTTCTTAAATATAAGATTCTTGGAATTGCAAACACATTCTAGGATCATAAAGTATTAGAATGAAGAATTTCATTTGGAAATTAACAATGAAGAGGTTTTAATGTCTTGAAATTTTCTTATATCTAAGGTTTTAGGATTGTTAGTGCAACCTAGAACTATAAGGCATTATATTTCTGAAAAGATCATATAGTGTATGATATTGAAAATAAATAATTAATATCAAATGTTACATGTATACAAATTTAGAGTAGCCAAAGTATCTTAAATTTGACAGTCAAGATATGTCAACCTTATAAAGATATGGTGTTAATAGTCGATCAATTCATTAGGTATTAGCTGATTGCCCAAAGGTATGGTTAATATAAGGAAACTGATTGGGGTAGAGTAAAATATTTAATATTAAGAATGAATCTTTTCAGTTGTCCAAAGGTATGGTAAAGTTTGAAAGGTTCTTGTATTTAAATTGTTTTAGTTCTATAAGTAGTGAATTCCATGAGGTTTGCAAACTTTTGCTCAAAGTTGATGTTTGAATCTACTAGCGTCAAGTTTATTTATCCTATAGCACAAAAGTAACACTAAATTTTATATAGTAACACTTTCATTAATAAGAAGCGAAAGAATGCTCTTAAGTTGAAGAATATGCAAAGCCTTTCATTTGGAAAATAGTAACGTGCTTTTTTTTGTCAATGGAAAAAGCTATGGAGGAACAAACTTCAGAAATATCAAAACTACCCGAACAGGTATATTTATTTATGATTATGAATAGCTAAATTCATAATTCCCAACAATCATGATATGATAAAATAAATTCATACTAGTTACTTTATAGTAGAATTA